>NC_135499.1:217660033-217887533 GCF_052857255.1 Amblyomma americanum | reverse complement strand
ACATGCTCGACCATGTCCAGGTACGTACACGACTTCAGTATTCGTCTGGGCTCAGCTGCTGCAGCTCTGATAAAACCTCTGCATTTACATTCCACGATTTGCGTTGCCTGTCGAAAGCACTTAACTAATACTTCGTGTCCTTATTTAACTTTGATAAAGGATTGATACTCTGGCGGAAGGGAGGGAATCGTGTAGCCGGCTTCAGAAACTGCGCCCGCCAGGTTGCGCCCGGTTGTCTGTTTCTTCTTCTTGTCAGGCTTCTTCGAGATTATCTAGCACCAAGTGTTAAGTTCCAGCAAAATAAACGTGTCGCGTTCCCAGGGCGAAACAAAAATATCGGGCCTCGACTTCTGGAACGGCACGGATCCCGCTCTGGACGCAAACGGAAGGTACAGCACCGACCTGTTCGCCGAAAAGGCTGTGCAACTCATCAAGAACCTGGACAAGTCAAAGGTGGGTCGAACGAATGCATGCGCCGGCCTTCCTGGCACTGGCAGCTGAACCCGCATCGCACGTACCCTACTTCGGCAGAAGTATGTACTACAAAATCGGAGGAAAGCAAAATCTTGAATAGTGTGAAAGTAAAGCTACTGCAAACAGTTGTCGAACAAAAAGTTGTGAAGTCGCAAAGCTTAAACTTGCACCTGCCATCGTCTGCACAGCTGCCCTCGGCAATCTCGCTGCCATATGACTGTTAAATCATGGTATTCAAAATAAAATAGCTTCTTTCAGAACAACGGTAGAATGAACCTGCTACACTGGTGAAAGCGCCGGTGACCCCAATCAATCGTGCCTTTTCGTTTCTACTCATTTCCGCATATATGCCTGCATTCCTCTGCCCACATTAACACCTCTTTCACGCCTGTGTGGCCACGTAGGGTGGTACAACGGCGCAATTATTGACTGAGCTCGCTAATTTTACCATAAGATACGTCTATAGGAGTCCTCAAGCTTGAAGGGACAAATAATCTCGGCTATTTTGCCGAGTGACAAGTTCGACTTCACTCTGGAAACAGCCTATAGGGCGTTGGCCTGGAAACATTTACAAAAGCTACACGATCTTCGCGATCCTTTCTTTTTTTGGCAGCCGCAGTTTCTGTACCTGAGTCACCAGGCACCCCATACCGGAAACAACGATAATCCTCTGCAGGCTCGGAAAAAGGACATCGACAAGTTTCCATACATCGGAGAGAAGAACAGAACCATCTACGCTGGTGAGCAGGTTTCCATTCTAAACGCAATGGACCGTTGCTAGGAACGTTAACTTTGTTCACAACTGTATACATTGCTAACTCGCAGCGTTTTCTCGGAGCGTGCTCTTTCCTAGCGCCGATTTCTCCGCTTCAGGCGAATTTAGTGACCTTCAGGTTGCAGACACACTGCCTTATCTATGCCAACTAGCGAATGCAGCCAATAATATCTCACAAAACAGAGAGCTTGGTAGCATATCTGTGATATATCTGTGAGCTGCAGCTCAGCGAGAAGACTCCTCAAGAGCAGTGATTATCTGATTCGAAACTAGCACTGCAAATACTGGCCTGCGTTATGTGCAGAAGTTCCTACCGTTATTTGGCACTGGGTGCCTCCCAGCTGTACGCATCAGCACGAGAAAAAACTGAAAATGCTTCATTAAGCTCCGCCTAAACGGTATGACGCGATAGCGTTAATGGGTTAATGCCCATATATGCGCAATTGGTCATTTTATACTTTATATTCACGGATCCCTGGGAGTCTTCATACCACCCCTGGCGCTTTGGTGCAGTGGTTAAGCCATGCGCCATTGGCGTGCTATGATAGGTGCTGCCACCGGTGGGGTTTGCGCGGCGACCCAGGTCGCTATTCCCGAGCAACGTCTTGCGACCAATCATTAACTGAACTGCCACCTGCTGACACGGTTGGCAGTTTGCTCACAATCCGGTGGGCAGGTTGTGATGACGCCACAAGGTCACGTGGCCTAGGTGGTCCACCTGCCTCCTAGGTTGCTTCTCTGGGGATTTTTTTGCGGATTTTTCGCTCACATTCAACGACGCCGACGACGCCGGCTTTTTTGCGATGGAGGCTGCTTAACGCTGTCGCGTCAGGGCATTCACGCTACCCTTCAGCATAGACAAGTGGAGCATGGCTTTTACGCCGCGTTACCTTCATCTAATTGGTGGTCCAGACTCAAGAAGCTGTGCTTTGAGTCCCAACCCTGATGCCGTCGAACACATTATCGCGGTTTGCCCCTTGCACATACGCTTGCGAAAGTGGGGTTTTGGCTGCTTCAGTGGCGGATTTTTACACCACATCTTTATCAGCCGCCGCGGTGGCTGAGTGGTTACGGCGCTCGGCTGTCGGCCCGAAAGACGCGGGTTCGATCCCGGCCGCGGCGGTCGAATTTCAATGGAGGCGAAATTCTAGAGGCCCGTGTACTGTGCGATGTCAGTGCACGTTAAAGAACCCCAGGTGGTCGAAATTTCCGGAGCCCTTCACTACGGCGTCTCTCATAGCCTGAGTCGCTTTGGGACGTTAAACCCCCATAAACCAAACCAAACATCTTTATCAGAGGATTTACCTCTGGGACCTTGACCTGAGGCTTAGAAATCTCTACAGGCAGTTCAGGAGTTACTTGCCGTTTACAGCGAGAGCTGTTAACGCGCAAGTCGGTTCATAGTTTTCGCGCCGTGCCAATGGATGGCGCTGCGTCGCTTGCGGCAGAGTCGGTTGCCGCCGACGCGCGTATCACGTACGGCAACTCCTCCACGTGACCACGACGGCGCGTAGCTGCAGGTGGGTGTATAGTCAACTAGAATTATTCGAGTTCACTATACACCCACATTACTCCCACATAATTATGCTAGCCAGCGCTAAGAGTGAGTAGGCGGAGAGTACCACGGCGTAGGCGAACCGCAGTCAAAGCTATGCTGCTAGTGAAGTCGGACTTCCAGCGAGCATGTGCTGGCGTGAGCCTCCATGTGGTTTTTGTGCGTTTTGTCCTTTTTTCGATGACACACATGCCACTCCAGAAAAGGACGGACGCAAGACGACCACAAGAAGACGCAAGAACACGAGCTGGCGACGGCGAGGGCACGTTCAGCAGCCAAAGGCCGTGGCCAGTATCTGTGTTTGGCTACCGCCATCTATGAGCCGTCCTAGAATGTGCAACGCATTCCCAGCAATGCATTTCATTCTTACGCCTATATATACGCTGTGTATACTCTATATAGGTGGGCGGAAGAGATTAGGTGGCCGCTGCTGGCCAAGGACAGGGTTAATTGGAGAGGCATGAGAGAGGCCTCCGCCCTGCAGTGGGCGTAGTCAGGCTGATGATGATGATGATGATGATGATGATGAAACTATCGACGAAATCGACGACCATTTTACAGCGTTTGCTGTTGGTTATTTGCTCAATTTTGTGCCGTTGGCTTCAGCATCCGCAAGCTCAACACCGGTAAAAATTCCTCTCCCACCTAAGGGCCGAGCGCCTTGCACAAACGACGCGGATGCGCAAGCCACAATGTAAACGCGTCGGTAGCCAGTTGTGCGATACCTCCGCATTCCAAACCCTATGCCGCCGTTTCGCAGGTTGTGTCTTACCTTGTCAAGATCTTGCTGTATTACAGGTCCTGTCACTTATGTTTCTGATGGGGAACTAATGACGAATTCTAATAGCAGATTCGGAACACTTCCGGTTCAACCTTTTCTGCTTTGGAGCAAGGCTATTCGAATTGCAGATCGGGAGCAGTCGCCGTGCCAAGGTGGTTCAGTGGAGCAACCCGAACTGCTTCGCCGAAATCTGCGGATTCTATCGGAAGTCTGCCGTCGTGAAGACGCGCGCGGGAGAGTGCAACGAACGCAGGGTACTTTTCTCCGTCAGCAACGTGAGAAGAGTGTTCCAAACGTAGATCTGCGGCGGGTGCTCTCTGCCGGATTCAGGCACTCTGTCGCGAAGCGGGCGGACCGCTCCCGATTTACGGTTGGAATTCACCATAACATTCAGCCAAGCAACGCATATTTCATCATTTACATTCAACGCCTACTAATGTGACAACTCGTAATCTACCCTAAAACCACTTGCTCTTCGCGCGCCTTCCCTCCTCTCTCCCCCTTTCCACTTTTCCCCTCCACACTGCGAACAACGCCCCACGCCACCATCCCAAGAACTGTGGCCCTAACAGCAGTGGCTATAAAACGCACCTGTGCTGTGCGATGGTGCTATACGGATATGAATCTAAACCCCAAATCCAATCCCAAGCCCTCAACTACGATATCCCCCATAGCTCACGTGCAGTTTAGGATCGTTAATCCCCACGTACCACATACATTATATACCCAAGCAAGTCACTCACGTAAGGCCGGATGTCGCTCCGCGTAGCCATGGTGGAGTCGCTGGACCGAGCCGTGGGGAGCGTGGTGCGGGCGCTGGGCGAGGCCGGCATGCTGGAGGACAGCGTGGTGGTGTTCAGCGCAGACAACGGCGGCGCCCCCTGGGGCTACCTGGCTTCGGGCGGCATCAACTGGCCGCTGCGTGGAACCAAGAAATCCCCGTGGGAGGGCGGATCTAGGGCGGCCGCCTTCGTCTGGTCGCCGCTGATCGCCCAGGGGCGCCGTGTCTCTCAACGACTCCTGCACATCACCGACTGGCTGCCCACGTTCTACGCACTCGCCGGTAAGACGTCGGCCTCGGTAATTTTTTATGGTAATTTGTCAATGCCGCTTATAGATCTCGCATCGCACAGGCGTTTCGACAGCTCAAGACGCCACCGAAGTGCCGTTCCGGTATTAAGAGCCATAGGTTTGAGTGCCTCTCTATGGGCACATTGCGGATGTTCTTTGTTTTAATTGGCCACAAAAGACCCGTGACAACGGGCACATTCAATTTCAACAGCGAATTCATATTTTCGTTTCTCTTTTTCCCCATCGCCGCGTGTTAGGCTCATTGCCTTTCCTTCTCTTGACAAGATCAGTGGGGCTTTGAAATACACTCACTTGGCACTATTACGCTTCCTTTCAGAAAATGACCGATACTCATGTGAAATTTTGTTCAAAGAATCGAGTGACAACAAAGGAGCAGGAGAGGTGTGTAATGTGGTAATGCACAACGTAGTCACTGCGTCGCATTTACCAGCCGTCAACGTCGTTCGTGGTTTCTGTTGCGTTAGTATCGATTTTGTTGCGCCTGCAGCACAACACACACACACACACACACACACACACACACACACACACACACACACACACACACACACACACACACACACACACACACACACACACACACACACACACACACACACACACACACACACACACACGCACGCACGCACGCACGCACGCACGCACGCGCACGCACACACACACACACACACACACACACACACACACACACACACACACACACACACACACACACACACACACACACACACACACACACACACACACACACACACACACACACAGAGAGAGAGAGACAGACAGACAGACAGACATACACACACACATACATACATATACACACACATACATACATACACACACACATACATACACACATACATACATACATACATACATACATACATGCATGCATACATACATACATACATGCATGCATACATACATACGTACATACATACATACATGCATACATACATACATGCATGCATGCATACATACATACATATACACAAAAGGAGCAGAGAACACATCTCTGAGTGCATTGTTGAAAGACAGAGCAGAGACTACCTGGAAGGTGTGCCCGTATAGCACCGGGCCTGCAGCCCTATATGTATACTCATTATGGCAACGGCGCGAATACACACAGGAAGGCGGAGTATTCCAAAACAAGCCATTTACTGGGAGGAGTTGTGCATGTCCTGAAAGGCACCTTGGCGGCACCAACAGCGTCATGTACACTCGGCAGTCCTCGGCATACCGCATCTCCTTGCTACCACTGCACGCTGTCAGTGAAGGGGACCGCTGGGCAAGGTTCCAAATTTAAGATAAAACGAAAGCTCATGTGTTTTTACCATGTATTGGGTTTTGGTTCTGACCAGTGCTATAGCGAGGTCTGTGTTGACTGGAATCTCTGTGCATGCCCTTTAAATATCCACACAGGCTGATTTGGTTTGGTTTATGGGATTTAACGCCCCAAATCGACTCAGGCTATGAAGGACGTCGTTGTAGAGGGTTCCAGATAATTTCGGCCACCTGGGGTTCTTCAACGTGCTCTAAAATCGCAAAGTACACGGGCCTCTAGCATTTCGCCTCCATCGAAACGCGACCGCCGCGGCCGGGATCGAACCCGCGTCTTTCGGGTCAGCAGCCGAGCACCATTACCACTGAGCCACCGCTAATAAAGGATGATAGACGCGTTGGTCTCTTGGGGATCAACTGCGTTGACACAGCCATTAGCCCTAAGAAATCACTACTAACTGCCAAAGAATGTCTCGCCAAGAGCTAATCTTTCGTCGCGAGAACGAAGGGGAAGTAATCCCATTTTACCCATTTAGTACTTAAATTTAATCTGCTCCATCTCCCCGCTAAAGCGTTGTTTTGACACAGTGCCATGCGTTCATGAGTACTGTTCAAATCGCCGCCGCGCTCTGCAGGAGGCTCGGTGAGCGAACTGGGTCCACTGGATGGCCGTGACATCTGGGCCACGCTGTCACAAGACGAGCCCTCGCAACGCTCCGAGGTTGTGTACAACATCGAACCCCTTTGGGGCTACGCAGCCGTCCGGAGAGACCGCTTCAAGATTGTCGTGGGCTCCTACTCCGACGGCGAGTTCGACCTGCAGTTCCCCATCCCGGGAGGACAAGGACCACTACTCTGGCAGGACCTGGACGCGCTCATGGAACAAAGCACCGCTGCAGAAGTGCGCCCTCATTATTACACGGCCGCTCGAACCGATGGCCCTTTGTCCAAATCATTGTTGCACGAACTGTGTACGACAGACAGCATATATGACACCCACCGACGTTCGGCCCCATCGCTTGCAATGGCATTTTCGTGTCGACGACCAATGGCTCCCACTCTCTATAGCAAAAGATTGCAGGAAACACGCGGGAATTTGGAGTACCTCCTTTTAGTGTCGTTACTCTGCGTTGTAGACGTGAGGGAGAAATTCTCCCGCGCTTCGGTGTAAAAGGGCCCGGGTTGCTAACCAGCTGCATATGAAGGATCACGCCAATGAGGTCATTGGCGTGACCTAAAAAAAACCGACCTGCCCTCTCGTATTTTCCTGCCGCTTGACGGTGCATGTTCCTGCACCCTACCTTTCACACACCTGTCGCTCTACTTGGTGCGTTTCAACTTACTGCATGTGTACGACACAGCGCTAGTTTACTTCGCAAATGGCGCTCCTGCAACGCGGCATCGGCCGGGGAGGCGAAAAGCAGCTGCATACGCAACGGACAGCTGCAGGTGGCCGTACAGGCATGGGCACGCGCTCGCCTGCCACCGCGGATGACGAGTCATATCTGCGGTTCTTTTCCAATTCCTACTATACTACTCCATATCTTGTCGCATCGATGCACCACCCATGTCAAACTATTACTATCAGCGTGCACTTTCAGTACATACCACACATGTCGACAGTCCGATGCCTCGCGTGGTGCATAAAACTGTAGACAGGTTTAGTAGGCATGTGCGGTATCTGCTGAAAGTGCGCATTGAGAGTAATAGAACAGCCCTTGGTAATAGCCTGGCATTGGTGGTGTGTCGACGCGATAAGATATAGATATAGTATAGCAGGGATTACAAAAAAAAAATAAAAACATCACATATGATCGCCTCGTCATCCGCGGTGACAGGTGAGCCCGTGCCTATGCCCATACGGCCTCCTACAGCTGTGTGTTCCGTCGTCAGCTGCTTTTGGCTTCATCTCACCACTCGGGCCGCGCTGACAACCTTTTGTCTACCATAGGCCAGTATTCAGAAAGGGGAGAGGTGAAAGAAGGGGTCTAAGGAAAAGGAAAATAAAAGTAAGCAAATGTTGACAGAAAAACATCCAAATAAAAAAAAATCTAACGAGTCAACCTCTACCTTTTGTTTCTTCACATACATGCTTTATCTTCCGGTCGTATTCAAATAAAACCAGGCTACTACCGCTTATTTATTTACCACTAAAGGTTATCACGAGGCAAAAGGGGGAAACAATCCAGTGAGGTTAGGCAGGAACACTGTTGAACTTCTTAAGCCCCGCTTGCAGTGCGCGGACGGTTGTTTGAGACCCGCGGTGGACACCTTTTCCGATTTGCCCTTCTGGCCACAGGCAATAGCGTTCCGATAGGCAGATTTCACAGTGGCAGGTTGCGGTGCGCGTCCCGTGAACTCCAGAATGTAGGTGCGCCCACCCTGGCTTTCAAGTGTGGAAATGTACTCTATGGTAGTGAGCCCGCAGCGCAAAATACGTTTAAACATTTAACAGGAGTAAGGGGAAAACACACGACAGTACTTTGTCTTATTGTGTTTTCTTCTTTATTGTCCAATGTATTTCGCGCGTGTGGTCACAGTGGTACAGGATCTCGACCAAAGTGTACGTTTCTTTTTCATCAGTCCCAGGCTGTATGTGCAGTACATGATGATGGTGGTGATTGCAGTTTAATGGCGCAGCGGCAGCTCAGCCAGAAAGCGTCATGGCTTATATGGTGTTATCGGGGTTTAACGTCCCAAAGCGACTCAGGCTATGAGGGACGTCGTAGTGGGGAGCTCCGGTTAGTTTCGACTACCTGGGGTTCTTTAACGTGCGCTGACATCGCACAGTACACGGGCCTCTAGAATTTTGCCTCCATCGAAATCGTCTTTCGGGCGAGCAGCCGAACGCCATATATGTTATCCACGCCACCGCGGCAGCTCGTGGATTATATGTTTTTGGTCTGCACAAGGCGGAGTCAAAGTCCCATTTTCCAATCATTTCACCCCATAGAAGACGAACACAAGGCCAGGTGTATAGCTTGCACCCACTGAAAAACAGATGGATTCGACCCTCGGTGGCACAGGGAGTCGTACCTCGCACCTCCCGCATGCAAGGCGGCCTTTGCAGTTTGAAACAAGTAAAACAGAAAGACGCAGGCACAGAGAAGCACACAGGTCCTACGTGTTTCTCTGTGTCTGCGTCTTTCAGCTGGTTTTACTTGTTTCAAAATGTACCCACTCGCCCAGCTCTCCAGTCTGGTACGTCTCTGCAGTGTAACTTCCCTGAGATGAAATAACAGCAGCTCTTTAAATACATGCTTTCTAAATGAGTCCTGAAAAATTTTAATACCACTGAAAAAACAAAGGTGCGCTTGCTCACTACTGACCCAAATCATCCTGCAGGCGCTGCGAGCCCTGTACGGCAAACAGGAATTGGGTTTCCCATCAGACTGGAGGACCAACGCCAGCCTAAGGTGCCCGGAAGGAACATGCAGCGACGAATCGCGCTTCCGGTCACTGGACAACGTGCATCTGTTCGACCTGGACGAGGATCCCTGCGAGTGCATAAACCTTGCCTCCACGCATAAACAGGTGCGGTGTCCAACTTTCTGCTTCGCCACGCGTGACGCGTCGTGCGGCCCGTCACCGCAGGCACACGCACAGCGGAAGCCGTTCGTTCGAGTAATGAAATTGGCCATAGAAAGAAGAATATGCTGGAGTGTAAAGTGCCCAGCGGCGAGAGAGTGTGGCTAGATAACGTCACACAAGAGATGACGTCACACAACAGAAGGAAGCTAGGAAGAGTCATTGGAAAATATTTCCGAGTAACTTTAAGGAAGCTGACGCAGGGACGGCATCTATACGTGGCACGGAATTCAAACCGTCTCCGCTTTGCTTTGCCCTTGTAGCTTTTCTGCAGGAGCGGTTAGGTAAGGGCCAATCATTTCCGATTATCATTTCTTCAGTGCAATGACACAAAGTGCATCCACGTTTATGTGCCATTAGACAGGTGCATCTCTTATAAATCCCGCTTTACCTTTCAGATACTCGAATCGCTGAACAAGACTTTACAAGAGTTCAGGGAACAAACCGTCCCTCCCATCAAGCCACCGGTAGACCCTGCCTCGTTTCCCGACAACCACGACGGGACGTGGGCACCCTGGCTCGATTGAGAGAGACGCGCGTCGCCTCGACGAACGCGCTACGAGGCTCTAATGGGCGCATCTCTTCTCTTTCACTGCCCTCCATGGCTTCCACAAGTGCTCCGAAAAAGGCGGCTCCCTGTGCGGCAATAGTCGTCGCGATATGTCACCATAGCCGATGTCTAACCACAGGGAGCGCCAGTTTCAAGAAGTCACGGAGGGTCGGAACCATAGCATCAAATTCCACGCTGGTTGAGAACCCTATAGGGTCGGCACGTGCTCCGAGTTTCAAGCGCTTTTATTATTATTTTATTATGGAATCCCACAAGGGATTTTAGCAAGGTGGGTACATGGATACAAAAAAAAATAAAAGAAAAATTACAAGTACAAGTGTCAAAAGCTCCGGCAAAAAGCTCAGATATGAAAGTCACAATAATGAAGAACCACTCGACGGCAATAAACAGAGAAAATAATACGTAGCACAGGTGTCAAGGCCCATAGGGTTCGCAGGAAGGGGTTGTCAAAGGAATCTTGGCATGCGCTTGCCGCATCTGGTGTCGGCCTTTTAGGTGAGTACTCTGTGTCAGCGTGCCATACAGCCGGTAGCTTAATTTAACATAATTTGTGTGCACGACTATAACTGCAAGCAACTAGGGATATCAGTAACTATGTTTACTTTAATTATATTGTTTCCCCGAACAGATTTCTGGGGCAAAAAAAAAAGGCACACGGAATCAGCTTCAGCAAGCTTTTCGTATGCATCCCAGGATCGTGATTGGACGGCGGCTTGGGTGTGGTTTCAGTACTGGCATAGCGCCTAGAATATACTGCCGATATATTCTAGGCACGTTAGTACTGGCTAGTCACGATTTCAAGGATCGAGGATAATGGGCCGTCATTAATTTCGCACGGCTACAGAACCGCTTCGGGAATGCGTTTCAACAAAATAAAAAGATCTGAAAAAAATTACATAAAGAAACGCTGCCACTGTCTAAAACCACCCTCCCAGTCAGTGCTGTGATTAAAAGTTACTCAGAAAGCAAAGAATAAAAGACTATGAACATCACCTTTACCTATGGTGACAAACTGGTGACACATATACACGAGAAAATATCGCACATGAAGTATAACAGACCACAACACTTTAGGCCGAGTAAGGCCAGGGGAAGGAGTGAACTAGTTGTTTTGTGTCACCGGTGGGCACCCGGCGGCACTGGGGATCGAACCCCGTAGCTTCCGCATGCGAGGTGGATGCTCAAACCGCTCTTCCACCGCTGCGGTGTTAGCTCGCCCGCCGCCCGGCGCCATTATGAAGCCAGGAAGCACGTGTTAACGTTGTGCTCTAAAAAAAAGACAAACCCGTGTGCAACTGAAGATAAAAGAATATGCAAAGTTGGTCACAGGAGAGTTCATTCCTTGTGATGAGGCTTTCGATTGTCGGCGCGGAACATATCGTCCGTGTTAACGCGCGGCGCGCAACTGCGACCACAGTCCGCACGAATGTTTCCCACGGTTTCCGCCAGTGCCTGTACTCGTGGGGAGGGGGTGGCGTTATCGTACGCAGAAAATAAAAGTCAAAACATTAAAAAAGATGCCTAGGGGTTCAACGTGGCTTGAACCTAGTTCTCAAGTCAAATGTCAGGTACCCATTGGTCATAGTCATATGATCGCATGGTCATACTACCATAGCTGGGGCCATATTACCCTGCAGTTAACTTCTTTTTGGCCTTGTGAGGCACTGGGACCGCGCGATCGCATCTGTTCGGGATGAGGTTACATGGTTCGGCCGGTGCTGGTCTCGCAACTGCACGACTCAAGGCTTCGTTGAATGGGTATACAAGGTATTCCCAGGCCTCGTGCTCTGCAGCTTTCTTAGGTTGATCGCTTGGGAAAGGATGCTGTGCCTTAACCGCGCATGACGGACAGAGCTTCGACGCATCAACGATCCATCGAAGTGGGTATGGTCAAAGACCCTTTCCCCAAGCATGTCGCCGCTGAAAAGCCGAGCATCACTGCAATAGCACTGCACATCTAGTCCACATGGTCTGGACCCGCCCTTCATATAACGACACGAACATAAATGCAGAAGTACTGGGAGACCTTATTACTCAACCACTAAGCAGAAGAGCAATGCGAAGTCATCGGTCTCGCCCTGACCGCCGCCTAGTCCCAAGGGACTTCGACCGACGGTTAGGGGAATGAACGGAGATTTAGGCAATAGCGCTCCCCCATCCTTTTTGATGGGTGCAAATAAGGGTTATTTCTCTCTCTCTCCGCGGTGAAGCTCGTGCCCATTAGGAAACCGCTGGGTACCCGGCAGCACTGTGGTTGAACACAACAGAGCACCGCCTTCTTGACTGCATGCAATTATTCTTCATCATATTGTTTGAGATCTGCATGCTGTTCTCCCTCTCTTCCCTTCATCTGTTATTCCCGGAGTGCAGGAGTGAAAACGGCACTGACCCTTTCCAATCTTTTGCAGACAATTTTAAGCGCTGCCCTCCATTGTGGAGCTTAGTCACGTGGCCTAAGCCTCGTGTGGGTGAACGCAGTTGGTAGGGCTGTTAATGGGCATGTAACACAATTAGAAAAAAAAAACCTTTTTAGCAGGTTGATTACAGCGTCACCTATCCTGGCATTGTCGAAAACTATCCAATGGTCATACTTCGTAGTCAGTGCTGGGAGTGATAATAATAATTGGAGCTGAGTTCCTTTTACCCCTATCTCTTCTTTGATGTCAGCCCGAAGGGGAAAGGTAGACGTTGTTGGATGCCGACGTCTTGAGGTTCTAAACTTTCTCAGTCACATTACTCGTGGAACTTCAGGAAGTAAAGTGTTTAATCACAAATAAAATAGTTAAGACAGAACGGAAGGTACAACAAGGAGAACAACTATGTACATAGTGATTGATCCGCAGTGTCCAGACGAAATCAACCCCCGGTCCCACCAAAACGTCTTCTTTTAATCCCTAAGTCCCCGCCCTCAGTGGGGACACCAACCCATTAGGTCAAAACACAAGCACGCATCCAATCAAGGACCGGGGAAAGGAAAACACATCCAATAAAACACATGGGAAAGGAAAACGCAGTGAAAAAGAGACAGAGGAGAGTAAAGCACGCCCAATCAAAGATTGGGGAGAGGGGACCGGTCATTGTCACGAATACTAACAATTCCCCTCTCGGATCACTCCATCCTCCCCCGCGGGGCGGTATGTTTATTCGCTTAAAGAGCATGCGAGGACCGCACACATTGTCGAAAGCCGTCCCCGAGGGGCCACTTAAGGCGCCACCGCTCCCCAATTCTTCATGATGCCCCCACGTGCACAGGAAGTGTCTGGCAGTCATACGGAGCTGATAAGCGCTCACAGTGAACATGAGGAACGCGTCTCCAAAATTGCCTCCTAGCCACACACTGAACGACCGCCGCCCGGGTCATGGCCATGGGCAGCGTCGCCGCGGTAGGGATGAAAGGCGTCGCGCGTCTTCGTTGCTGCTTCTCGGAGCGGGGCTGCGAACAATGGTGCCCGGCCAAGCTGGGTCGCCTGCGCACCCCGAACTCCCCTCCGTCGCCGTCCGCTTGACTCATTAGTGCCATGTGAAGTCAAAAGGAAATGGATCACAGCGTACACACTCTTGTACACACACAGGCGGCGTTCCGTACGTGATTACTTGGGGCTCGGGATGTGTCCAAGCCAGCCGCGCACGACACCTCCCTACCAAGTGTGCTGCATAACATCTTGGAATGAAGCACACACAGCTCGGCGCTGTGAGAACTACTCAGAGTCAAATATTTGAGCGGGTTATGGTCCGTTATGACCCGACTTTGTGCGCCACACAACCAGACTTCAAGTCGCCCTAATGTCCAAATGATGGCATAAGCCTCCTTCTCGATAGTCGCCCAGCGGGTCTGAGCCGGGCTTAACTTTTTGCTCAGAAAAGCGATAGGCTGCTCGCGGCCCTCGTCATCGCACTGGGCAAGGCAGGCACCCACCGCGTAGTCCGAAGCATCGGTTGCGAGCACGAACTCCCGACTTGGGTCAGGCGCATGAAGTGAGCATGCGCTCTTCAAGCAAGCTTTCACCTCATCAAAAGCTTTCTGCGCCTCGTCATCCCATGGGAGCCGCTGCGGTGTCCAACTGTTAGTTAAGCTCGTCAGTGCAGCACGACGCGGGAATAGTCGGGGACATATTGTCGGTAATAGTTAGCTAAGCCTAGAAAGAAAGCTTCTGAGCTTCTTCTTTGTTTGGGGCCTCGGCATCTCGTCTATTGCCTTGACCTTTCCAGGATTAGCGCTGTGCTTCCCCGACCCAACCACATGGCCCAAAAATTCGACTTCTCGTCTCGCGAAACGACATTTGCCTACGTTCACGGTGAACCCGGCGGCTGAGATCGAAGCGAGCACCGCCCGAACGTGCCTCAAATGCTCCTCCCAGGTGTCTGAATAAATCGCGAGGTCATCTATGTAGGCGCATGCGTACTCGAGGTGCGGTGCTAGTACCTGGTTTATGACCGTCTGAAATGTCGAACTCGCATTTCGAAGGCCGAAGGGCATGACCTTCCATGCGTACTGCCCCACCGGAGTGACAAATGCCGTGAGGTCCTGTGCCTGCTCGTCAAGGGATATTTGCCAATAGCCTCTCAGCATGTCTATTGGCTGATGAAGTTGGCCTTCGCTACTCGGAACAGCAGCTCGGACGGTAGGCTCATCGGGAAGGCGTCCTGCTCGGTTATCGCATTCAACTTCCGATAATCGCAGCACAGGCGCAGCCCCCCATGCTTTTTAGCGACGCAAACCACTGGGTGAGCATGAGGACTCTCATCGGGATATATTAGTCCCCACTCCAGGAGCTCATCTACTTGCCTCTCCACTTCCTTCCGATACGCCATCGGGACCTTGTACGCATGGCCAGCCCGTGGCTGAGCACCCTCCTTTAGCACGATTTTGTGCGCTCCTAGCGTGCATTTGCCGGGCCTACTGCTGAAAACCTGGCCATTCTCCTCGATCAGTGCCTCTAGTTCTCGGCGCTGCGCTTCGTTCAAATGTTCGAGAGCACCCGGCGGCAGCGCGTCGCCTGGCACTGAGCGCATGGGGAACGTGGGCCCGTCGCCGAACTCCGTGTCGCCCTCGAATATCACCCCTACTACATTCACCCGTGCGTGGTATGAGCGGCAGTACTGCTTCACGTCGCGTGTGACCCCGGGCCAGAAGAATGAAGCCTTTATCCGCTAAAGCGTTTTCCGCTCGCCGAGAAGACCTGCCCACACTTGAGTCGTGCGCCAATTAAATTTAACACCTCTGCGCGTCGTTCGGTTGGGAGGACAAGCTGCGTACACGGATGCCCAGCAACAGGCTCCTGGTGAAACAAAAGCTCGTCCCGGACCGTCATGCCGTGTGTTCCCTCTCTAGCCTGAACCAACGCTTCCTGGAGTGATTCGTCTCCAATCTGCGCCTCGCGAAACCGTTGCCGCGTCGTCTGTGCCACCGCGGTTTCCCTTTCGCTGCAATCTCCTGCTACCGCGCCCGATATAACCTCGTCAACCCGCTTCTCCCTCTCTTCGATTTCTTCGTCAGAAACCTCGGCTTCTCCCTGTTCTTGCGTATGGACACGATCGCAGTCTTCGGGAGTGATTAACGCGCTTATCCCAGTTATAAGCTCGTCTTTGACTGCACACAGTATGCCCCGCTCCGACGGGTCAAATGATACTCGCGGTGCTCCCTGAGTTGTTACTAGGGGAACGTACGCCAGCTCCGCGACAACCTGCTTCCTAAAGCCCCGGTGAGTTTTATTGTTGCCCCCGCGCATTCATATCGCGGCACGAGCGACCTGCGGATGACCGTGATGTCGGCCCCTGAGTCAATGCGCGCACTTATAGCGTTCCCACTACTCAACAATGTCACCTCTCCGGCGCTGACCTTCTCCTCGGCTGGCTGCCTTTTTACTGAGCCGTGCACTTCCTCCCTGTCATGCAAGGGGACCGATATTCGGGCGATTACCGGTTTCTGGTTTGCGCGTCCGCCCCCCATGTCTGGTTTTCCCGCTGTTTGCCTTTTCGGGCAAAGTCTTGCGATGTGCTCATGCCCGTGGCAATGGAAACACTGTCCCCGTCCCCGGGATCGCGTGTTGTTTGGTCGGGACTGGGTTCCGTCGCGCTGTGTTACCTCGACTGCCTCGTTCGTCGCCATCGCCGCGCTCGCTGCTTTCCCGACCTTATACCTTCGGCTTTCTTCGTAGTTTTCTGCCAGCGTGACAATCTCGCTAGGTTTTAGGAAGCCTGGCTTATCATTTAGAGCAACGTGCGCTCTCGCCTCTGCACTGAGGGCTTCCCTTAGTCGGTCCGCGACAGCTAGCAGTTTGAACTCCTCTAGCGAACTTACCTGACAGCTGTTTAAATAGTATTCCAGGTAGTTCTGCAGGCGTACCGCAAACTGCTCCCACGTCTCATTTGGGTTTTTGCTCGCGGATGAGTAAAGACGCTTGTATTCGGCGGCAGTGAGCCTCAAGCCGTCTAACACTTTAGCTTTCAGCAGTGCGTACTCGCTCCTCTCCTCGACGGACAACCGCGTGAGTAGCGTGCGTGCCCTCTCGCTTATGTGTGGCAAAACTAGTCCAGCCCACCACTGGGTTGGAGCTTCGTGGGACCCCAACGTGGCCTCTACGTCCTCGAACCATCCCGGCACCAGGGCTTCTTGAAGCGGCATCGGCGTGAGGACACCTTTCGTAAGGTTAGGGAATTTCAACCTTCTGTCCTTGTCAACTCTCCCGCTCGCTCCTGCTCTCTCACCAAGCCCACTCGCTGTTGCGCTCTGCTTAAGATTCAGCCTTGTATTCTCCAAAGCCGACCGCTCCTTTTCCACCGCTAGTTCAGCAATTCGTAATTGCACTTGCAACTCGGTCATTTGTTGCACCGGCGCGCTAACTGTCGGAGGGTGCGTCGGACCCTCAGCTGCATGACTCGCGGCTACCAACTCTCCGTTTCCTGCCCCGTTCTCCATCTCTTTCTGTTTAACACTGTCGCTCCTCAAAACCCAAGGCTTTGGCATAAGCACAAGCCCGACAGAAACAGAAAGGTACTCGCCTGGCTACCGAAGTTCCGCTTTACGAGGCTGCCGGTGCCCCAGCATGGAAGACTGGCCCGGAAGTTGGTCGCTGCGCCGCACGGTCCCGGTTGGAACTCGTCTCCTTGATCCGCGTCGTCGTCGGCTCCTCCTGATCAGCAGCGCCCTCCTTGACTCTGGTCACCTGGTTCCTTCAGCTGCCCGCTGATTTGAACCTTCAGCGTCACGTCGGCGTTGACCAGCTGTCACTCTTGAAGTTTTCTCCTCTGGACGTGCCACGCTATAGCTCGTCCGCCGCCTTGTACTTCCGCCCTCCTTCAGTTGCCTCGAGTAGGAAGACGACGCAATCCTGTCGACTGCGCCAGTTGAGTTCCTTTTACCCCTTTCTCTTCTTTGATGTCAGCCCGAAGGGGAAAGGTCGACGTTGTTGGATGCCGACGTCTTGAGGTTCTAAACTTGCTCAGTCACATTACTCGTGGAACTTCAGGAAGTAAACTGTTTAATCACAAATAAAATAGTTAAGACAGAACGGAAGGTACCAGAAGGAGAACAACTATGTACATAGTGATTGATCCGCAGAGTGACCACACGAAATCAACCCCCCGGTCCCACCAAAACGTCTTCTTTTAATCCCTAAGTCCCCGCCTTCAGTGGGGACACCAACCAATTAGGTCAAAACACAAGCACGCATCCAATCAAGGACCGGGGAAAGGAAAACACATCCAATAAACCACATGGGAAAGGAAAACACATTGAAAACGAGACAGAAGAGAGTAAAACACGCCCAATTAAAGATTGGGGAGAGGAGACAGGTCATTGTCACGAATACTAACAATTCCCCTCTCGGATCACTCCATCCTCCCCCGCGGGGCGGCATATTTAT
This sequence comes from Amblyomma americanum, assembly GCF_052857255.1. Taxonomy (NCBI): domain Eukaryota; kingdom Metazoa; phylum Arthropoda; class Arachnida; order Ixodida; family Ixodidae; genus Amblyomma; species Amblyomma americanum. Next base: position 217,869,551 of record NC_135499.1, on the reverse strand, counting down.
TCGCTTAAAGAGCATGCGAGGACCGCACAGATTGTCGAAAGCCGTCCCCGACGGGCCACTCACCGCTCTCCAATTCTTCTTGATGCCCCCACGTGCACAGGAAGTGCCTGGCAGTCATATGGAGCTGATAAGCGCTCACAGTGAACATGAGGAACGCGTCTCCAAAATTGCCTCCCAGCCACACACTGAACGACCGCCGCCTGGGTCATGGCCTTGGGCAGCGTCGCCGCGGTAGGGATGAAAGGCGTCGCGCGTCTTCGTTGCTGCTTCTCGGAGCGGGTCTGTGAACAATGGTGCCCGGCCAAGCTGGGTCGCCTGCGCACCCCGAACTCCCCTCCGTCGCCGTCCGCTTGACTCATTAGTTCCATGTGGAGTCAAAAGGAAATGGATCACAGGGTACGCACTCTTGTACACACACAGGCGGCGTTCCGTACGTGATTACTTGGGTCTCCTAATGTGTCCAAGCCAGCCGCGCACGACAGTTGGTTTTTGGGGAAAGGACACGGCGCAGTGTCTGTCTCGTATATCCTTGGACACCCGAACCGCGCCGTAAGGGAAGGGATAAAGGAGGGAGTGAAAGAACAAAGATAGGTGCCCGTAGTGGAGGGCTCCGGAATAATTTCGACCACCTGGGGATCTTTAACGTGGACTGACATCGCACAGTACACGGGCCCTAATGGGAATGGCCAACAGCATTTTGGAGTATTCTTTGTAGAAGGCGAAAATTCAGTTTGGAAATTATTCCCGAGCCCTCCAGTACGGCACCTCTTCCTGTATTCTCTCAGTCTGTCCTATCCCTTCCCTTACGGCGCAGTTCAGGTGTCCGCCGAGGTGTGAGACAATTCAATTCCTTTACTCAAAAACCAATTTCTCCGCTGGCGGGCGAGCGCGCGCACTGCTCAGGAACTCGTCCTTTCCTTCCTCGGGGTGACCTGCGCAGCCCTTGTGACCTGCATCCAGTATCCCCTCCCCAAAATATCCCAAAGGATCCACCACCACCGCCACATCAAGTCGTTTTTGGGCCGATGAGCCTTCGCAGAGTAAAGTCGGGAGTATGGCGCCCCATCATGGCTCTGCGGAGCAGCGCCCATTACGTTCGCCGGTAGGCTATAGCACAGCTGCTGGACCAAGGTAGAAACGAAGTTGGCAAGACGCACGTTGGATATGCCACCTGATGCAGAAGCTACGCTTGCGGTAGAGAAACGCAAGAGGGAGCGGAGTAGGGGAAGGAAGATGAAAAAATTAAAAAAAATGTAAACTGGCTTTTGAGGAAAGGAAATGACGCAGTATGTCTCACATGTCGGCTGACATCTGAATCGCGCCTTAAGGGAAGGGATAAAGGAGGGAGTGAAAGAAGAGGTGCCGTAGTGGAGGGCTCCGGAATAATTTCGACCACCTGGGAATCTTTATCGTGCACTAACATCGCACAACACACTGGCGCCTTATAGTGTTTCGCCTCCATCGAAACGCGGCCGCCGCGGTCGGGTTTGAACCCGGGAACTCCGGATCAGTAGCCGAGAGCACATGAAAAATTTAAAATTGGTTTTTGAGGAAAGGTAATGGTGCAGTATCTGCCTCGCATCTCGGTGGACGCCTGCTGAACTGCGCCGTAAGAAAGGAATGTGGGAGCGAAAGACGCGAGAAAGAGGTTCCATACGTAGTGGAGGGCTCCGGAATAATTTCGACCACCCGGGGGTCCTTAGCATGCTGTGACATTGCAAAGCGCACGGGCACCTTTTGCGTTTTCGCTTCCATCGAAAAGTGGTCGCCGCGGGTTCGAATTCGCGAAGTCCGGCTCAACAGCCGAGTGCCCTCCACTGAGCCACCGCGCCGGCAAGTAATCTAGTTGGTTATAAGATCGGAAAATTCGCGTGGACAGGGCAAAGGTCGCTGGCACAGGAGAAGTATAGTTAGAAATCAGTTGGAGAAGTCTAGTTCCTTCCACGGCCACTTTTGAGCGATTCCAAAACCGCCATTCAAAATTTTGTCCGCGGGAAGATACATGCTGCCGCCTATAAAATTATCACCTCCAACTCCCAACCACCTCGCCCCATCCAAATAGTCTCGGTACCGGCCCATTCCGCTGCTCGAGCATACGTCAACCGAGCGGCGCCTACCGAAGACCCAGGCAGCGCGAGAGACCGGCTGATCACAGATCACGACATCTCGCTGCACTACCGCGGTCCGCGTAGAACGTTAACTTTACCCCCTGCCACACATATCCCTGACAAAACAACAGACGACCTGGCGACAACTCCAGGCTCGCACCTTTCCTTTCCCAGCGCTACTTGCGCTTTTCTTCCCTTCTACTCACACCCCCGAATGTTCCCTCTGTGGGGCCCCGAGAGCCATGTCAATAACGCGGGTTAATGACATCCTAGTCGAAATCAAGAGGAAGAAATGGGCTTGGGTAGGGCATGTAATGCGAAGGCAAGATAACTGCTGGTTCTTAATGGTAATGGAGCGGATTCCAAGAGAAGGCAAGCGTAACAGGGGGGCGGCACAAGGTTAGGTGGGCGGATGAGATGAAGATTGCAGGCAAATGGTGGGCGCAGCTGGCAAAAGACGGTTAATTGGAGAGACATGGGCGAGCTATATACAGGCCTTTGCCCCCTGCAGTGAGCGTAGTCAAGCTGATGATGATGTTCATCTGCCGCCAACTGCAACTACTGCGCCCCAAGGGCCACTCGCGGACCGGGGGGGGGGGGGGGGGGGGGAGGAGTCGGAGGCCGTAGTCGCTAGTTCCATCACATCATCACTTTATTTTCCTTAAAGACCCCTTGCGGGGTGTTACATAAGGGGTGGGTTTTTATGAAGTACACGTGTTCAATGCAGTCATGAATGTTCCAGGGCAGGTGATGGCAGCGATATCGTGGGGAAGGCCGTTCCAGTCAGCTGCTACTCGGCAAAAAAATGAATTAGAGAAAACAGTGGTACGGGCACGTGGGCGCAAAACTTGAAGAGGGTGACGGATGCGATGGGATCTGCGCGGCGGGGGTGCGCAGATGTAGGGTTCTTGTCTGAGTGGCGAATAAAAAAACTTGTGAAATAAGACGAGACTGGCAGTGCGACGGCGAGCAGAAAGATTAGATAGCCCTGATTGCAATTTTAGAGATGATATGCTAACGTCGTATGAATACGAGGAATGAATGAATCTGGTGGCCCTGTTCTGCACAGCTTCGAGGGCGTTTGTTAGATATGCTTGGTGAGGGTTCCAGATGGCCGATGCGAATTCCAGTTTAGTTCTGATGAGTGAAATGTATGCTTGTAGTCTTACATGTTGAGGGGCATCCCGCAGGTGACGTTTCAAGAAGCCAAGTGTTTTATTAGCAGATGATATCAGGTTAGTCACATGCAGACGCCAGGATAAATCATTAGAAATGGTGATACCTAAGTATTTGTACGACTGGACGAGGTCGACAGAGGAGTTAGAAATTGTGTACTGGAAAACAAAAGGATTTCGGCGGCGGTGAAAAGACATATACTTACATTTGTTAGGGTTGAGTGTCATCAGCCGCTGCAAACACCAGTTTTGCACATGGTTTAGGTCAGCCTGTAGGAATTCTTGGTCAGAAGGGTTAGTGACTGAACGATAAATAACGCAGTCATCAGCAAACAGACGGATATGACAAGATACATGCTGGGGTAGGTCGTTAATGTAAATAAGGAATAACAAAGGACCGAGAACGGGACCCTGCGGGACGCCGGAGGTTACTGGAAGCGGGTGGGAGGGCTGATTATTAATGAAGACAGACAGAGAACGATGCGTGAGGAATTCTTTAATCCACGCGATGATGTTTGGATCTAGGTTCAGCTGAGAGAGTTTGAGAAGCAAGCGTTGATGAGGTACTTTGTCGAAAGCCTTAGCAAAGTCTAGGAATATGGCATCAGTTTGTAGGTTAGTGTCAAGGTTGGCGTGAATGTCATGAAGAAAAATGGCTAGCTGAGTTTCGCAGGAAAAACCTTTCCGAAATCCATGCTGGGACGGATGGAAGAAGTGATTGGAATCTAGGAATTGTATGATTTGGCTGTAAATGACATGTTCCATTAATTTGCAGGGTACACTTGTTAATGAAATAGGGCGATAATTAAGACGTGAATCAGTAGTACCTGTTTTGTGGATGGGAACGACCTTCCCCACTTTCCAGTCGTCAGGTATGGTTCCTTCAGACAATGATTGCGTAAATAGTGCACAAAGGATACTGGAGCAAGCTAGTTTAGCGTTCTTTAAAATTTTTGAGTTTATATCATCTATGCCGGTAGCGGATGAGTTCTTTATTTTATCAATTATGCATGAAATTCCGCTACTGTTGAAAGTTATGGGTTCCATGGCTGTGGTGATAACAAGTGGTAGTGTAGAACAGGGCAATTCGGATTCGTCAGTAAAAACGGACGAAAAAGCAGTGTTAAATGCGTTTGCACATTCGGTATCAGTCATTGTAACACCGGCATTGTTAGTGAGGGTGATAGCGCGCGTTTCTTTTGGGTTTATCACTTTCCAGAATTTTTTGGGGTTATCGATTATCATTTTTGGTAGGTCGACTTCGTAGAAGGAGCGCTTAGCTTTAACAATCGCGGCCAAGTACAAGTGTTCCACTTCATGGTATTTTACCCACGCATTTGGGTTTCCTTGTCGCTTCGCTGTACGAAATGCGCGTTTTTTCTTATTTTCGAGTCTTTTTAGTGTTTTGGTGAACCACGGCTTCTGATTACGCTTCCTAAAACTGCACGTCGGGATATATTTATTGGTTACTTCAGCTATTTTATGTTTGAAGAGTGTCCAGTTTTCATTTACACTTCTGCTATGAAAGGATGTTCCAAACATTGACAAGAAGTTATTTAATTCATTGCTGATTGCTTCGTTGTTTCCCTTGTCGTAGATCATAATAGTTTTCCGGGAGGGTTCTTTTAACACAGGTGTAAAGCTGAAAGTGGCATGAATTACTTTATGGTCGCTGATTTCGCGGAGGTACGTAAGGGATTCTAAGCTATCTGGATGAGTGGTCAGAATGAGGTCTAGAGTGTTAGCTGCTTCTCCTGCGACACGTGTTGGTTCAGATACTAATTGGGTCAAATTAAAATTAAGACAGACATCAAGGAATTCTCTCGACTCTTCCTGACTGACCATGGGCTGAGGTTGACTATTCCAGTCGATATTGGGGTAGTTGAAATCCCCAAATAGGAGGATATGTGCCTTAGGGTGCTTTGAAACCAGTTGGTTTAGGATATGGTGAAGCTTGCGAGGAAAGTCGGGACTACTTCGAGGTGGTCTATAGCACACCCCAATTAGAAGTGACAGGGGTGAAGCATGGCACATGAGCCATAGTATTTCCAAGTCCGAGCAGACATTGATGACGGAGCATGATAACTGTTCGTTGACGGCAATTAGAACTCCCCCTCCGCGGGCTTCTTTCCTATCGGCGCGAAAAAGACGAAAATTTGGGAAATCAAACAAGATCTCTGAGTCATTTATATCGCTGTTCAACCACGTTTCGGTTAATACAAGTAGATCGCTGCCTGATGATGAAATAAGGTTTGACACGATATCGCGTTTCGGCAAGAAGCTGCGGATGTTAGTAAAGATAACCGATAGGGAAAAGTTGGCACGAGGATTAGGTGGGGAATAATGCGGTGGCCGGCAGGGGTGAGTTGATTGTTAAGATATTTCTTTAACAGTTTCAGAACTTTCATCAAAAATGTAACGCTTTGGGCCGATATGCAGCGTTTTAAACCGCAGGGAATAAGACACAGAATTTGCCTTAGCGAAAGCTATAAGCTGTTTTCGGCAATTCTGGACGCGGCGCGAAAAATCTTCACCTACGCTGTAGCCTGTATCTTTGAACTTTGAACCTTTGGAAAGAACTGATTCTTTTGTTTTGAAGGATGTAAATTTGACGATAATCGGGCGTTGCCGATCCTGAGTGTGTCTTCCGAGGCGGTGAGCACGTTCAATTTCGATTGGGCTTAACTGGATATCAAGGTATTGAGAGCAGTGGCGAGTGATTATTTCTTCGGATTGCGAATAGGTTTCAGAGGGGTTGGTATCAGGTAAACCATAGAAAATTAGGTTGTTTCGCCGGGAGCGGTTTTCAACGTCTTCCAGGCGAGCCTCTAGCACACTAACTAGGCGAGTCGTTTCGGCCGTAGTGGTTTGGATTGCTTCTAGGTCAGTGCGCACTGTAGACAGATTTCCGCAGTGAGTTTCTAAAGTGCTGAGACGGGTGGTGAAATCTGCCATTTTTTGGTCCATTGAGAGCAGTTGGCTCTTAAGCTCCTGCACTTCAGTTACTAATGTGGTCTGGCTAGAAGACATCTTTTTTAGTTCGTCAAGAATAATGTCTAGCTTGTCAGGACCGGGGTTGCTCTCAATATCACCACACGACAGTAACAAAGAATGAACAACGTGAAGACACTCAACACTGATAACAAGGCAGCACTGAGGGCTCGGGAGCTGCACCAGAAAATTGTTACTCGTTTTCTTTGAAAAGAGACTGTAATGGCCACCAACCTACATGGCGAGGACGAGCGGATTAGAGAACTGTGTTGTGGCACAGCCACCGAGCCCACAGAGTGCCGGTGACGGTCGCTGTTCATTTATAGTTGACACGTTGAATGTAGTCGCTGACGATGGGGCCTTCCAATCTGGTCTGAGGATCCAGTTGTTTTGAGCCGATATTGCAGGAAAAGGGGCGTTTTTCGTTGCCTTGTTGATGGGACCTCCGTAAGCTGCGTCGTGCAGTGGCGCATGCTCGATCGCGCTCGACCAGGGAGCGCAAAACATGCCAGGGAGCATGACGCAGACGATGAGTGGCGAGAGCACCTGCGTGGCGAAGACGAGAGGATTAGAGAACGGCCTCGCAATCCTTTTTTCACGACGCGACTATGGTTGGTAATGATCCATTCTTGTTGACAGCGCGTTAAAGCACAGGGACAGAAGAAGCATGACGTGACGTCGTCCTCTGTGTTTATTCTGTCCCTGTGCGACTATGGGGGCTAGAATAACGCGACTGCGCATGCGCTCATCCCCTGGCGGCGGTGTCGCGAAACATATTGGAAGGGTCGCTCGCTCCACTCGAGACAGGTCGTGGAAGTGTAAACAAACCGGCTTCCTATGCGGGGTGCGTTGCTGCAGCCGTCGGGCGTTCAGCGCGACGCATTTGGCGATACCTACGAAATGTGTTGCATACGGCAGCAATGCCCAATATGTAAAGGGAAGTAAACTCGGATTTTTTCGCTTTCCGAGCGCTTCCCGGGACAGCCTTCGACGCGAAGCGTGGATAAAAGCAGTTCGCCGGCTCGACGATCGTGCCGCCCATGGGCACCGTCAAGCACGTCAAGACTGTGCGGGAATCACTTTGTGACAGGTACGGACGAGGCACTGTGTTTAAATGCGTGTGCAGTCTATCACGAAGTGTTTTATTCATGGGCAGGAAGGCCTCGAATGTCACCGCGGCACCCAGACTTTGTTCCGACGCTTTTTGCTTTCTCAAGCAAGAAGGCCGAATGGGCAAGTGCTGTGAGCCGCTTTCAACGCGCGATGGAGCGGGCAACGAAAAAGAAGCTACGAGAGCATTCACGCATGGTGCTAAAATTTTGTTATAATCTCCTATGGAAATTTCCTTGTTTATGCCACTACACCCTGGCCAATTAATCCCCCCGTGTGGGTATGTTCCATGTATTAAGAGGCAGAAGAAGGTGCGTTATGCGTGTGTTCGAATTATATTCATGATGAAGAGCTCTGCGTGGTATCGCCGGAATGGATTAATGTGCGCCTCTCGCGCTCGTCTTTATGGACGTGCATGCTTGTTTAACGTATGCAGCGGTGTGTTGTGGGAAAATACAGTGAAATGCTAGCAGAGCTGCTTTGTTGCGAGTACGCTTGTGCTTTTGTAGCTCGTGTAGCTATTCTGCAGCGCTTGAGCACAACGATTGCTTGTGAAAACTGTTGTCCCCAGTCGTTTTCTGTACTATGGCGTGCACGATGTAGTATCCACCTTTCATGAATGGCAGGCATATACAGCGGAAAACGCCAACCTCACTGATCGGGGATATTTCATTGAACATTATGTTCTGAATGTAGCCTTCATCTCTGAAGCGGCAGCCCTTGCTCAGTTGGTGTTCGCATCGCATGCCGGATGATCGGAGATACTGAAGCATTTGCTCTTCGGTGGGCACTACAGCCTGCCTCGGACTTCGCACCAAGCCATCAGCAAACCCTAGAAATCCTCCAGGTACTGCCCAGGACACGCCATCGTTGACATATTCCAACAAAACGTGCTCCGCAGCGGCACTCAATCCGGCCGGGTTGGGCGCGCAGTACCCTACCAGTGAGCTCCATCGTTGTACGCGAGGTGGCAGCACAGGAAAATGAAAAAGGCGGACTGAGGCTAATGCAGTGGGCGGAGGTCACCGTCAGACATGGGCTGCCAGCCACCACCCACGACCAGGAGCCAGCCCACCTCTGATATTTTTATCTATAAGGGCTCCGCCAATAATAACTTTTTCACCGCCACTACCGGATGGATGTCAGTATACGAAGCTTTGGGGCTTTATCTCCGCTCCCCTACTTCCTTCTCTCGGCCCCCTCCCCGCCCTAAATTTTCGCGCCTGCACTCCGGGAATACTAGCCGAAGGGAAGAGAGGGAGAACAGCAGATTCCTAAGTATAAAGTGGCTGCCACTGCTGAGCTCCTCAAAACGGCGATCTCTGGAGTCACACAGTTGTGTGCATACTGGCTTACAGGAACAGCACAATGCTATCCCAGGTGAAATTAAAAACCATTGCGTCCAATTGGGTTTTCCAACTGACAAAATGGTCTTTTTTTCGCCTGGGGTTTGAGCTGGTCGAACACATGCCGCACCCCTAATCTTCTCCGAAAGATATGATAGGGATGCCGAAAATCCGCCAAGCTCCTACGCACTCTACTGCAACCACAGAGCCTTCTTACTTTTTTCTGCTTTTTAAAATTTCATTTTTTTCTCTGTAATGCCAGAAAAATCCCCTTGTCATTTCTTTCTGCGAACAGGCGTGAAGGCCACAGGCTACCTGATACCACCGGTGAAAAGTGACCATGGGAGGGCCGTTATAAGAAGAGCCACATGCAGGCCCATGGCACACCATTTGATGTACGGAACATTCCACTAAATGGATATTCGACACCTGCAAATAACAGTGCTATACCTTTGCATGAATTTTTAAAAGGGGTGTTTTAACAGTTAGACATTAACTTTCGATGTACAAAGTGCATGCATCGACGCCGCATTTTCGGCGCAGATCCCAGAGGCTATGTTCAACTGTCATTCACCTCAGGATAGTAACCACCAGTCCTTCTCGGTGTACACATCGAGAGTTTAAATTGAGTGGCAGAAAAACTTTTAAACTCAATTTTCTCAGCCATAATTGAGTCTTGCGCTGCTGGACAAATGTTAACATACGTAAAAAGAGCCAGAGAACCAATTTTTACTGAGAACGAAAATTCTTTTAGGTTGTCCTCAGCGTTCCTTTAATGATGTAGTCTTACAGTGATAACTGCAGCCCAACGTGCTGGCACAAGACACCACACTGAAGGTGGTGGATGGCAGTAAGCATACAAGGATAGAAATTAGTCAAGAAACTATTTTCTAGTTGCACCCCTACATACATGATATCTCCAAAGAGCACGGAATATTCAGCAGATGGAGGCACAGCAATGGTCAAGCCATACACAACCCATGTGTGTGCATTGCCTACTAAAGCTTCACAATGATTTACTCAGAGCACTGCATGCACAGAAAACCAGCAAGTACACATGCATCGATACTTGAACGTGTACATTATGAAGGAATGGTAACACAACAATTACACTTTCAACACCAAAACTTGCAGAACGGTGCCCTTGGCATGCACATATTTATTGCCTCTTCAATGCTACTTCCTCCATGTGCATCACAGATATGAGTGGTTAGGCGAAGCACACTTTTAATAAAACGTGATGTCCAAGTGTACATCAGGGGTGACGATGCTTTAGTGCCACCTGTCACCAGAAGCTGGCTGGCCACTGCAAGCCAAACTGCGGTGGCTGCCTAGCACGAAGACGAGGGACACGGATGTTTGCAGCAGCGATTTACTCGTTCTTGTTAGCTGAAGAAGCGGCCTTCTCTGCAAAGCAAAAAAGGATGTGATCCAGTGTGAGCAGCACTACTGAATAGGCTGCAAAAAGAAAAGGACGAGAGAACACCTATCCTGAAATGTTATTCTTTTGACATAAAATATATACTTGAACAGTATAAAATGAAAAAAAAAACACTAATCACTCTAGGCACCACAAAAAAAAGCCCATGTGCCTACTTTTAAGAGTTCAATAATCTTTGAAGGATTCTTGCATTGAACCTTATTCTTCTGCTACAAAAATGCAATGTCCACATGCCCACTTCTGCAAAAACATTTGTGACCTTTCAATTCTTGTAGCACATGGTAACTACTAGCCCAGTTCAATGACTTGTCACAAAGTACTGGTCCAGTACAGCCATGCGTACAACAGGCTCAGCACACTACAGTAGTGCATTCATTGGTGCTATTAACGAAAATTCCTTGACCTATAAGCCTAGTTGAAGTTCAACAGCTCTAGAGTTTCTGGCACGATCTGTATTAAGCAGCACAGTAGGGCTATTTACTTCGCACATGCCGCATATGTTCACTACAGCCATATTTTAAACTCCCAAATAACTTTCATACTTTCAGACCTTTGGATAACCACGATTATCAGCTACACATCTGAAATATCGAAATTCATTAATAACGACATGACCATGACCAAAACTGCTTCAGGAGAAACTGAAAATTTGCACTTCTGCATGAACAATTTTCTCCTCATAACACTGATTTCAGTTCGTGTTTCTCAGTTATAGATTGTACAGTATATTATATGCATTTTACCTTGAAGGTTCATTCGATTTGCTTACTCCACAGCAATGCAGTGCAACTTGTTGACAACTTCACTGAACCGAAATTGCATTTCAAGCTTTTAGGCCGTACACAACATAGTTAGCTGCAGGGTTTGAACCAAAAAAAAAACAAGATTTTTCAGTAATGGGGCAGAACACCTTTGTGACAAAGGTACACTTATGATCAAGAGTTAAAGCGCTTCAGACACCAAACTTTGAGGCTATACAGTTGAACCTCGTTATAAGAATGTTGAAAGGGCCCGGCGATTACCTCTTTATAGAGCGTGCTGACAGACCTTCCCAAGAGAATCATCATTCCTTTGTTATATCCATTATTTCATTATAAACCGTTTTGTTATAACAGGGTTTGACTGCAAAAAGCCTGTTATGGGCTTTCTCTGTATAAAAGGTCACCACAAACAAGTATTGGGTGCAAAAAATGCTTGAAAAGTATTTTAATTCAGCTCCAAAGGGTCCTGAAATGTTCTCGTATACGATCAAGACCCCTTTGCTATGCAAAATAGTTAATGATGATGAGCTTTGAAACACCAGTGAATACTTGTGACACAAAAGCACATGCATGACATCGGCAGTCGGTGGGCTGAGCACATGTAGCATCGTTGAAGCATTACCATCACTGGCTGAGCGAAACCTTCATGCCCATGAGACAGCGACCTGAATTAGCTGCTCGTCTTCAACATACCCATAGTACAAATAAGCGAAACCATTTACTACATTTAATATATTCACACTTCGACACTCACCAGTGCTCAACCCTTAATTCCTTAATTTCAGTCGATGCTGCCCCTCTTTCCTCACGGTTCACGTATGCAATGTTGCCGATTGCAGAGAGTGCGTTCACACGTATTAGCGAACCCAAATGGTCATGAAGTATGGTTTTGACCACAGTGACCTCAAATCAATGATTGCAAACATCTCAAGACAGGGCACACATACAATGAGCAGGAAGTGTTGTTGCTGCGGATGAGGTGGAGTGAGGACTGTGACGGATAATGGTCGGTACGAACAGTGAGACATCATGCCTTCGTAATGTGATATGGGGATCAGGTGACTGCCACCTACTCCTCTCGGCTATGGGTTAGCGACACAGACATCTGCTGAGCATCGGCATAGTGTGACAAAGCTAAATGCAACTCAGAATCTGCGTTGGCATCTGCGATCTGCTGACGGAGATCAGTCCAAGCGATCCGCTTGGTTTGAGAACGCGATGCTGTCCCTCGCTCGTGTGGTTTCTTTCAGGCTGTAAGGACCAAGTTTGCCAGACCAATTTTGCTAGCATTTCGAAAGGCCCTGTTATGTAAAGTATGTTTACGAGATCAGAAGACACAGCAGTCAGTGCGTCACAACAGGACCGGGTTGCTGGTCTTCTATGGTTCTGGCGTCACAGCACAGCCCAGCGCTCAGAAAGCGAAACTGAAATCGCTCGAAATAAATAATGGAAAAATAAATTATTTACTACACATACATGAATCCCAGAGCGTGTCATGTATTCTGGAGCAGAATACGCTTGAAACAAAGAACCCGCAAGCCAAAAATTTGATGTCCCCGCCCCTTTATTAAAACGCCTGTAGCACCTTCTCAGTAAAGACAAGAATAAAGTGTTAGAGCATTAAAGAGTATGCAACTGTAAGCAGTTTGAGCTTAGAGGCGATGACCCATTTTCTTAAAAGGATTCAGGTTTTTATCATGCATGCTGCTTTATCTGCTAGTCTTGCAAACTGCAGTGACGCCAAATATGTTGCTTTATGGAGGTTAAAAGCAGCTACCAAAGCAGCTCAGGCTATGAGGGGCGCCGTAGTGGAGGGCTCCAGATAATTTTGACCACCTGGGTTTCTTTACCGTGCACTAATATCGAACAGTACATGGGCATCTAGCATTTCGCCGGACAGCTGAGGCGGGATCGAACATGGGGATTTCGGGTCAGCACCCAAGCGCCATAACCACTGAGCCACCATGGTGGCAACACCACGTGTGAATCCAGTTTCGACAAGACTGAAACAGCAAAAAGAGATGAATATCAAATGGTACAAGACAGATTACACTGTTTTTGAGCACCGTATCAACAGGCTCAGATAATAAAAGCAAAACTTAATTTAGCAAAGCAAATAAAAGACGCTTACGCAGGGCAGTCCGAATGCCAGCACCAGCATCTGCAGCCAGCTTGTTGACAGTGGTCTCGTTGCGCAGGAAGAGAGGACGGATAAACTTTGTGTAGATGTGCGTCGATCCGTTTGGTTGGATGGGAGCAAAGCAGTACACGAGGAAAATGATCTGAAAAAACACAAGGCAAAACTAGGCTGAAATAAATTTTCATGCACCTCATTTCCGTGCATAAAGCAGCTTCAGTTAATGACTGCCTGTCAAAATTTTGTACACGTTTGGTCATTCATACATTAGTGTTTGATCATTATTCAAAGCATAAAAAAATTGGGGACAAAAATCGCCAAAATGCTGCATTTCTCAACTGTGCTCGCCAATTTTGAACAACTATGCGGCCTTTGCTTACATTTAGCTGCCTGCACCCACCACGCACCTGATCATTGTGAGTTCAATTTACATAACTTTTTCCATACCGCACCTATTAAAATCATTCCATCTGAACGAAGGCACAGAACACCCCATTCAGAGGAATCTGGGCTGCTTCTGAACAATGAACATGGAGGAATATTGTCAACATGGAGCAACCGTGCAAGCATGGTGCCTAAAGTGGCATCCTCTTCTTGCACTGACCCTGCTTAGCAGCAACGGTGTTCTCACGATTTGGCTGCAATGACAATTGACTCTGTAGGTGCAAGCGACAGCTCTGTGCAAAAAGATGACGTCTTATTTAAGTCTGAACGGAGATGATTACTCTTCCCAGCCCTGACTATCGACAGGTGCCCGTCTGTTAACATTCGCTTGCGCCGTTGCCAAGGAGATTCACTCTTTCTGGACTTTTCTGAAGGTACCAGGTGTGTTCTGAATGATTTCGTGCCATCAGCACGGCCCGAGGTCCACCTTGAAACTGCACTGCTGAGTATCCCCAAGCGCTGGGTGTGAGCAATTGATTGTCTTTTTGCTGACCAGAACGTATAGCATAAAAAGCTTTGTGACTCTGAATAGTCATTTTTAGCACAGTAACATACGTACGGTATATTCTAGATTCTTTTTTTATTTTCCGGCTGGATATGTACAACAACAACAAATATCTCAAATTTTGCCAGTCAAAGATCCATTTCATGAACAACATATATTTTGATTTTTCTTTCACAGCGATAATTGTCAGGCGCCCGCCCCTGGCTTTCTCGTCAGCGTAACTGGTGGGTGCGTTAATGTCACCTGACCTTATGTCACAGTCAACTTGGGTCACATAAGCCTACGGGTGGCTCTGTTTGGAACAGCCACCTGCCAGTGCAGGGGTGCATCAGGTGAACACTGCACCAGTCCGCCAGGGATAAACTGAACGCCTAAACAGTTATCGCTGAATATCGCGTTACACAGTCGTAACCGTCCTGTCAGTTTTTAATCATTAAAAAGAGAATTCTATATCTACACTATGATGTACTGAAGCAAAGAAAAATTTTGAAATTAATGGGTGAAAGAAAATTTTATGCACACTACCCTGAAACTGCCAATTTTCCTACGGTAAGAAAAGAATTAAGCTGCTCAAAAATGACATCCATTGCAACAGTAGATACTAGGCCAACATGGCCATTCCAAACTGTTTCCAAAGCCAATATTTTCTAACATCATATCACTACTCACTGTAAAAGAACACGAAATGAGCAAAAGAAGAGGCAAAGAAGGGGCATGTATAGAGCTGCGATGACAAGAACTCACAATAAAAAAAAGGCAAACGAACCTAGTTTATATTAATTGCTAAAAAGTCCCTATATTGTGACACACAGCTTACCCAACAAAAGTTGCTCCTTATGTCACAGCCCGGACCATTTACCCTTTGACAGGCTGCAGAAAATATACTTCCTACCAGTATATTGTAACTGCTTAGAGCTCATTTCCTCCCCTAAAGCCCCAATTAGACCTTGAGGGAAGTGTTCGGAGCTAAATAAAAAATGAAGTGGTTTATCAAGCAGTGTGAAAAATGTTTTATACACGTAAACCCTGCTATGTAATACGAATGGATTGCTGCAAGAATGCTTTCTGTACGTAAACCCTGCTATGTAATACGAATGGATTGCTGCAAGAATGCTTTCTGTACGTTCCTGTTTCTGTAATTAAGTCAGTACCTAGCTGTGACAGAGACTGGAAAAGTGCTACAGTTTTGAAACTGATAAGCTCAAGAAGTCACTAGATTGCAATGCCTAGAAAACAGCTTCACAGGTATTTAGCACTAGAAACAAAACACTGTGTGGATACTGATCAATACTTCAGTAAATCTTGTGAGAAGTCTACCTCACTAACTTCTTCTTTTGCGTCCGTTTAGTTGAGTATCAGTACCAAATATTCACAAGTGTTCCCGCATATGCACCGTTTGAAATAAAATTGTTTTCTATTTTTTGGTCACCTATTGTACCATGAGCATTGGGACGATTTGGCTTAAATATGATATGTTTTGACAAAGAGCTATTCAGATCATTCCCAAATAACGTAGACAGAAAGTAGCCCTCCATCTGCGCTGCAAAAAGTACCATCTTTGCCAATAGTAACCAGGCAACAGTGTTTGCTTCTCGACCATATAGTGAAACCCTTACGGCACCCCTAATACCAAAAGGGTACTGCAAAGTGAGAACAAGGTTTTTCTCACCTTGCACAGATTCAGAGCTTAAGGGGTGCTAGCCACAAGTGCTCTGCTGCATGGCTAAGAAACAAACTCTGTTGCCTGGTTACCTTTGGCAGAGGCGTATACTTAGCTGTCCTTCAAATTTGGATTCCTGGGTATTGGGGTACTGCAAAGCTCATTTGGTGAGTGTGGCGAGTGAACTCAACAGAATCCGCCACCCCCACAGCCCGAAACGCCTCGGGTTCCGGGCTGCTCTGACCCGGTGGCACCGCGATGGATGCTGCGGCATTCAGCTTCTTCATAAGGCTTTCCACAAGCTGCAAAACAAAACAAAGGTTTAGTTAGGGCGGCAGGGGCGTTAAACGTGTTAGGAGCGAAACAGCTAGGACGTACGAGTTAGAATCGTGAAGACTTCCGATAGGTTAGTACTTCGCTCTACACTTTTACCAAGGCCACACAAGCGGCCGGTAGCGAAGAGAAAAATTTGATAAGTCTTTGCGGGTCTGAACCTAACATTAGTATATTTTGTTTTACTTCTTCAACAGGACACGAAAAGATATGACTTAAGCCAGGGTGGCTTCTCCCTGTCTGCTTTCCTCTGCGCACACGCTGCTCCTAAGAAACAAAGCTATTAAGAGTTCCGCAGAAGCACAACGGGGAAACCATCCTACTCTGCTTCACTGTTTCTGCTGTTGAGTACAGGAGCTTGCCAAATTATACAGTTTTCTTGCTGAGCCCCCTGGTGAGTTAAGCAGAAAATAAAGATTTGATTTAAGAACTGGAATCTTGGCGTCTGCCACAAACTGCTGCCCTGCTGTCGTCCTTCTACTCTGTCCGTTGTTTTTGTGCGCTGGTCCTTCGGACTTCATGGATAACCAGCTAGCCCAACAGCAAGTGTTGCCTTCGGAGTGATGCCGAATGCCCTCGTCACTTCTCTCTCCCTCCCACGTATTTCCCGCTTTGTCGTGACTGACGTCGCTTCGTTCCGAGGCCAGGTTCTTCTTCTCGCAGGGGTCATCGAGGACGTCGAAGAGGTAAAGAGAGTCTGAAGGTTTAAAGTTGCCCTGTTCGTCCTCTTTGCACGAGAGTGCGGCTCTTCGCCTCCATTCAGGACTTGGAGCTCGGGTTTCGGTTGCCGAGTAGAGTTTGGCCAGCGTCTTCGCCGCGGCCGAGTCAGCCGTCAGTTGGTCGACGTCTATATTCGAGGAAACGTTGCCGGCGGGCTGGAACCGTCCGTTTTTCCAGCTTTTATTACTTGGGGTGACCACCAGTTTGTACCTGACGAAAACAACCGGACATGGAATTCTCCGCTTTTGAGTCTATAGATTGAACGTTGACTGCTGGTCATTTAGAACTAAGCTCGAATACATATCTTCATGTATACAGTGCCGTCAAAAGTAAATGGAAGCCAATCTTAGCCAAAAAAATAATTTCAGCGCCCTCATTTTATACATGAATGAATAAATATATTAAGCCTAACTGTGATTGTGTACTTACACAGTGCACCATGCAGACACAAGAAAGATAATCCGAATGCACATTGAATAACACTTATCCAGGCTTCGAGGAAAACGCGTTATAAACGTTCAGAAAAATACACAATATATATATATTCTGCCGCTATTAACGTCGCATGTCCTGCATAACTTGTTGACCATTAGGCTAAATTGAATTAAAGCTAAGTTGAATTTAGCTAAATGAGCGCATAGGGCAGGGTCGGTGAAACCCTGCCAGGCTACAGCTCTCGCGGAACATGGACACGCAGCGCTGTGCAAAACGAGACAGGCAAAATGAAGAAAAACGCTCGTGGTCAGAATACGGAACATAGGCAATCGTATGGAACACGAAAGAGACAGATGAAAATAAAAGTACCATGAGTGAATTCAGACGATGCCAAGCATGAACACTCGTCCCCATTTTTTTTCATGTGCCACACTGCATCAATAAAATGTCGGCATCATGGTGCCAGCCTTTCATGACCGCCATGGGAAGCTAACCTGCCACTCCTGTATGCGCCACTGCCGTCAGTCGGGTCGAAGCCATGCAGCAGCTCCTGCCGTGCAGGCGGTTCGCCACGGGAGAGAGTCCCCCACTGGCTAACACCGTCGATGGGGCCCAGGTCGTCAATTTTTCCTCCTGAGAGTCGAGAAAAAGGCAGTGGGCTTAATTACGCCGGCTTGCGTGGCAGCAAGGTTGTTCGGTAGCGACCGGAAGAACCTGGCACGGCATTGTTTCCTCTCTTTCCAAGGATGTGCGAGCAGAATTTAAGAAAGAAACTTCCGGCAGAATCAACTGAATACATATCTAATCGGGAGCATTAAGCAACGTCTGCGTACACCTGGCGTGTGTGGGATACGTTTTGTCTGCGTGAACTGAAATTCCAGCGAGCTGCGGTATTTCGCAGAAGTCTATTTGCCTCCACGGATAGGTTGACACCCCAGACGAGCATTGCTCTAGACTCGACTGTAAAGCTACGCGTCTCTATTCGTCTTCAAGAGATCTGTGAAAAAAGCCTAAATATCAAGAACCGTTATTATTGAGATATATACACCGTTTCTTAAATGTTCAGAGCACGGGAAAGGTTGCTTCTTAGCATTACAGTAGAACTTTTGCAGAATCCATGGAAGTCCTAACGTTTGGAGGGGGGGGGGGGGGGAGGACCAGAGTTCGTTTTACCTTTTAAGAAATTTTCAACGCTGGGAAGGCACGAGCCACGCGGCGTGGCCCAGGATCAAATCTCCCTGGTCTGTAAACTTTTTTGACAAAAGGTGTGTGTAATACAGGTTCACCACCTCCTGCACGCCTGACCTGATTTTCTGTGCCCTCGCATCATATAGAGGCAAGCCTCGCTTTTCAACGGCGCAAAAATTCACCCGCCTTCTGCTGTATTATTAGATTCAGCAGGCCAGCACGACAATGTATAGCTCTTCTGCACGCCCTGTCAAATGTCCGTTTTTTTATTTGCGCCGACCTCCAGCTTGGCATTTCTTTATCCCCATTTTCCCTGAAGACTGCCAACCAACCTTCAGTCAAACTGGCCGCCACACTGCCTTCTTTTCTCAACGCTTTCATTCTATGTCCTTGCCAGCCGTGAGAGCAGCTTATTTTTTTATGTGATTGCCACAGATTATTTGAGCGGCATTTCAGCGCCGCCCTGCATCGATGGTTATTGCCTCGCTTGAATATTTCCTGCAACGTACCACACAGTATACCGTTGTTTTGTGGCGACAACGACAGCATGAGCAATGCTCTGTATGCTTTATCGCCACAAACCATTCTCTGTTCTTCTTCGCCTGTTTTTCTCATTCATTTCTCTCAACAGAAATATGGCAAACAAAGAGCATCTTTCTTCCGCCAACCTGCGTTCTTCTCATCGAGGCTTCTGTCTAAGTTGCTTTTTGCCTGGTATGTACCGCGCTAATATAGATGAGCAGAGTGCGTACCGGCCGCCTGGTACAGAGTGGGCATCCAGTCAACCATGTGCATGAGGTCCCATGAGACGCGGCCTTCCGCACCGCTGCGGTCCAGCAGCGGGGACCAGATGAACGCCGGAACGCGCACACCGCCTTCCCAAAGCGACTGCTTGGAACCGCGCAGGGGCCAGCTGGAGCCCATCCCGATGGGGTCCGGTCCATTGTCGCTGCTGAAGATGATCACGGCATCCTCCAGCATGCCTTTCTCGTACAGGGCCTCGACGACAGCGCCTGTCGCCTGGTCCATCGTGTCCAGCGTGGCTGCCATTGAGAAGGAACGCCATCAATGGTTCCAGTCGAGTATGATACACAGAGCTAAGATGGCGCTTCTAATCAGAATACAAAATGAAGCGCCTATGTGACAGCATGTGTGGATATAAAACGCGAGCGCATTTAGTGCCTGTTGCATGTATAAGGAATATCGAACAATGATTCGAGAAGTACGTTTACGTTTCGGCCGACGAGTTAATCTGCTTTTTATTTTCACCAATGTCTCTTAGTTTCCAGCGGAAATTGTTCAGCCCGGGAAATTTTAGAGGCGTATCGCACAAGAAAAGCGGGGCGCATACACAATGATGATTTTAAAAGCACTCTTAGTCCAGGGCGCCTTAATTAGGGTTGACACTCCTGCCAGTCAGCATACATCAGTGGCATGCACTTGTGGGTCTTCCCCTTCTGCAGAATAGATGTTACTTGATTCCATGCGGGAAAACCTTTAGTCGCCATAATGTCACTTCGATGTAATGAACTGAACGAATACTCCAACGTAGAGGGTGATTTAAATTGGGGAATATTTACATTT
This sequence comes from Amblyomma americanum, assembly GCF_052857255.1. Classification (NCBI taxonomy): domain Eukaryota; kingdom Metazoa; phylum Arthropoda; class Arachnida; order Ixodida; family Ixodidae; genus Amblyomma; species Amblyomma americanum. Next base: position 217,849,613 of record NC_135499.1, on the reverse strand, counting down.
AAAATCCGCCTTAGAACAGCCATAATGCTTCAGTGGATCGCTGTGTAATATTTTCTACTTTTTTGCAGCTGAAGAATTCATCCTGGCCGGTGCTTTAACCAAGGAGAGCCGCTACACTGGGAAACTAATTGTATCAACTGCGTGGCTTGCAGATGATAGGGGGAAGCCGAATCGATCTACCACGCCGCCTGGGAAATGTACTAGTCCTATGGTTTAGGCACCATTGCTAAGCAAGCACCCACAAATTATTGGTCTAAACAGGACGCCTTCTCCCTGCCCTCTGATAGCCGCCCTGGAAGGGTAGCTGACGATGCAGGCTGTAGAGTAACTGTCCTCGTGTGGCGGTGGTTCCTGGTTAGAGCCCCTGTCTGGGACGAATTTTTCTTCATCTACGAAGAGTTTAGAAAGCTGTAGAGCTTCCTTCTGAAACCATACAACTGCGCTCTGGTGAATTCTAATTGTCCTCGTGTCAGAACCACATGCAGTTCATGCATTCGTAATACAGGGCATTCTACGAAATCACCCGAAGTGTTTGTATTTGCAGCGCCCATCTGTTTCCTCCAGAGCAGCGTCGCTTCACCGAATCTCGTTAATTATTTGTCTTATTGATATTTGTGACTTGCAATGCCATTGGTTTATGTTTAGCTGAGATCAGGCGGTGGCTCCAAGATTGCTTACCTGCGTACCCTATTCGATTCGTGTCGCCAATGTACAGGAATTTCCGCCTGTTCTCTTCGGGTAGTTGGAAATAGCGCTGACCGGTGCCGATGTGCGGGGCTTGCATGCTGAAGAACAGAAATAGTGGCTGCGCGCAGCAACGCGCAAATGCACCGCTTAAGCGCAGGACTCCAGCTTGGGACGAGAGGATAGCAGTGCGCACGCCGCCCACTCGAAGTGGCTCACTGCCTCTCCGTTGAATATTTTTTTTTGATGCTGAAACCGTCTAGGGTTCTCGGCGTAGATGCCTCGATTCCACGTGGTTCTCGGAGCAAGCCGTGCACAGTTACAGTACGCTGTTTTAGGTTTTTGTTGTTGTTGCGAAATAGGCTTGTTGTATAGTCTTCGAAAACAATCTAGTGGCATCTAACGGGGATACGCCCCATAAACCTAACCTAACCTAACTTGCGCCACTTGACGAAGAATGACAAGGCCGCACACTGACGGCGATAAACAAAGTACGCTTTTTAAAAAGTAAACATAATGAGAGTAGCGGGTTAGGGCATGTTTCATACAAGGTAATGATACCGCGATATCAAGACTACGAGCTATAAGGAAATCAAAAAGTGCTTTCATTCAATGTGTGTTATCCTCACCACGAAACATCAATTTCTTCCAGAATGTAAGCATATTCCTGTTGTCCGCAAGTTGGATAATTAAACCTAAACCTATCGCAGGTATACGTAACCGGCGAGAGGTTCCTTCTGAATGCAGTTGGTCGCAAAAGGTGGATAAATACGCGTAGAGCCACCTGAATGAACAGAAGGCTGCGAGTCAGCCGGGAGCATATTTACTAGCAGCATGCGACACGGACGGAGCACATTTCAAAACTTTCACATCATCGTATGCGCGTTCGGATTCGCACATAGACGGAAGGATTGTCCGGCACTTACTCTACACCTTCGATACTGATGCTGCCCCGACGCATATACATGTTTGTTCTTTTTTGCAGTTTTGCTTGACCACAGTGTATGCAAGGTGTCTACTACGACTGCACGTGCGGCTCAAGGCATGTGTCCCCAGCCGCCCGTGCAGTCTTTGTTAATATTACGGAGCACCAAAGGTTTGCTTCTAAGCCATAGTTCTTGCAGCGTCCGTGGAAGTCCTAACTTGCGAAACGGTAAAGTAAACAGCTGCTCGCGCCATCGAGAGGTTTGGAACGCTGACAACGCGTAACGAGCCATACAGCATGGCCCAGAAGAAAACCGCTTGGACTTAAAACTTTTGACAAAGGCTGTACGCTAGCACAGCGCCGGGAATGATTATGCGCGTCAGTTTGTGTACCTAACCTGTAGAGCCGCATCACTATGTCGTGGTAACTCAACACCACAGCTCTCTTCATTTTACCCTATCTTTCACTTACCTCGGAGGCGTCGTGATCCCTGATGATGGTTTTCGCCCTGCTCAAGAAGATGTCCATGGAGTAAACACCGTAGGCATCTGTCAGCAGCTGCTCGTTGAACCAGAAGTCGTAGCCGCACGATCCGTTCTGCATGCGCCCAGGAAGGACGAGACGTTAAGTACGCCAAGGGGCCCACTGCTTTTGCGGCGTCGCATTTAGGCGCACACGGCTTCTGTTCGTTCTTCGTATAGTGTACGGCCACTTCGGATGACAAGTGTTTCATGGGCGGGAATTTAAATGTCGCCTTGACTGTGCCTGGGTTCAGCGGTTTCGTTCACGTCATTGAAAGAGATCACACGTTTCCATTCATCAGGTTATGCAAAAATTGTCACGATATAGTTTCAATTTCTGATGGCTTCGACGCACCTTTTTCTTTTTTATTTCCAAGAACATACCATGAGAAGCTGGGCCCTGACAGTAGTAGCGGCTGCTCATTTTCGCAAACGGGAAATATCGCAGAGGAACTTACCACTTGCCAGAGGAAAGAAACTACCCCCTAGACTGCACGTCTTCTGGAGCCACGAAATTGAAATATGTGCCTTACAATTGTATTCACGTGTGATGACGCGGTCTTTATTTAGCGGACTTGGCGCAAACGTTTTCCATATAGCGCGAAAATCCCGCGTTCAAGTGAGGCATCGCCCCGCAAAAAAAAAAGAAGGAAAAGCATCACGTTTCACGCGCAAAGCAGGCACTGATTACAACTGTGCCATGTCACAGCCTAACTGTAACCCAACTGATAGCCGCGCCTACAGCGACTGCTGCCACTTGCGCACTCGGATTGTTTTTCTCCGTAGATGACCGCATGCACAGATGTCCCTATAACGAAAGAGTCGCGTACCGAAAAGCCCACGTTCCTAAAGGTACGCCTTGGCCAAAAGATGTCGAATCTGCTTGCTTGGGTTGGTTGGTTCGACGTATTTGTGATGACGAAATAACACGAGGTTAATAGACACAACAGAATTAAGGCGTCCACACAGCATAGCCGCAATTGCATGAAAGTTTTTTTGCTGTCAGTTTATTTTACCTCTCTCATGATAGTCATTTATAACGGCCGGGTACTATTATTCTTATTTCTTACACATCGTTACTCTTAAACGCTTATAATGTTTGACCAAGTTCATGGTGACTGAGATTAACTAAATATTCTTCATTTTTCTATAATTTTTCCTCTCTGCATTGCTCGACCACGGAGGACAGAACCTTTATTCTAGGTATTATAGTCCGTGCTGATGGGCTTCAACGAGCTAATTGTTCACAGCGACCAGTAGTCTATCTCGATCGAATGATTTATTGATTAGTTGACTAATTTCTCGATCGACCTTTGAATCGTAACTGCAGAGGCAGGAAACGTGGTTGGGAAGTGTACCTACGTAAGTGACCGTGTGTGTGACGTAGTCCTCGCCGTGGTTGAGATAACCGACGTGGCTGTCGAAGCCTCGGTTCGTTGGCGTGTGACTCCACGTCGAAGATCCAATATGCCACTGTGAGAGAAAAAAAGAAAGAGCATCGAAAAGTACACAAAATCTCCGATAACTTGCTCGTGCTTCGAGCTGAGAACGTGTGTTTTGTTGGAACGAAATATTCACTACAAAACCCCTCAGCGACCGTCTGCAGAGTTTCCAATTAAATTGAATGGACACAAAAACCGGCGCAGAGAGTTCCGCGGACAGAAAGAAATGGTTGATGCAGACGTTAAATCAACCCGTAGGTTGCTAGTAAAAAAAAAAAACCTCTCTGTTTCGGCAATTTGAGGCGCTTGAACATTATTTCAAGCATCCCTTAGCAAGCATGTCTGCTTTTGCAGCCCGGTTCAGTCAGGCGTAGCATCCTAGGCGGCTTTAAGTTGGGCAACCTCTTTGAAACACACACAATTCCTCGTGCTCCAATTGAAGCTCACCTTGCCCACGATGTGGCTCTTGTACCCAAGCTTTCCGAGATGCTTCGGCAGCAGATTCACGTTCAGAGGGGTTCCGCCAGGCGCCGATGGAAAGAACAGATTCCCATCCCAGCCTGCACCGCAAAAGACGCACAGATGTTGACCGCCAGACGATGGTATTCGTGCTCCGCTCGCTATCATGCGCGGTAATGAGGGGCCCTGTGAAAGAGTCCCCCCCCCCCCGCCCCCCCCCCCCACTTTTTCCTCTTCATATGATTAGAGTCACAGAGAAGTAAGCTCTGCGGGTATCTGAGTGTGACCCAGACAAGCATACTGCAGGCCTGGGTTAGACGACTGCAAATTACGCATTCTCATCTGCCAGCAGGTGAACGCAGCCAATCTTCATTATCATTGACGAGGAGGTGGTCATGTCATCCCGGAAAATTGCTGTCAGAGAATTGTGTGTTACGCATGACACACTACTGATGCTACTTAAGCGCCGTAACCCGAGGAAAAGCTTTCAAATGGGTCTGCCGCTGCACAATCTACATACATTGTCTAAAGCTTGGAAGCAATGCTGTAATGGCGGCTAGTTCGTTTGTCATCTTCAGGTTGGCGCTCTATCCTTTGGCACAAGGGCTGGTTACAAAAAAAACAGGACAAGTTTCACGCACGTACCTGTCTCGTCCTCTTTTTTGTAACTATAGTCCTTGTGCCAAAGTATAGCGCGCCAACCTGAAAAAGAAAAAAAAAAGCTTGGAGCTCAGGGGGTTTGTAGGCTAAGACATGTAGTGGAACTCTTGTAGCGGCTGCGGAAGTTCTAACTTTCGGAGTGGGGGAGAATCAGGGCTCCTTTTGCCATCATGAGACTTGGAACGCTTGGGACGCATAACGAGCCACATGGCGTGGCAGGAGCATGCTCCTCTGGGCTCTAAACTCTAGACGAAGGTGCACACCTCTGTCATCTTCAACGAAACCATTCTGTCCAGCTAGCACACAATTCAGGCCCTAGTGGGTCACACGTGGGAAGCTGTGATTGGGACAGCCACTCCAATGTTGGCTTGCTGAGGCGAGCGTGCGGGAAAGCACAAAACTGGGCAGGCCCTTGACCACCCTGCATCGGTCCCACATCGGCACTGGAAGGGCTAATCGGGTAGACATTCCTTCATCCGAACTTCATCAGCTCCCTTTCCGCTTCGTGAGAGCAGATATATGTAGGTGTAGGCACCGTGGTTGAAAAATCTGGACAAACCAAAATGCAGCTGCCGACACAATGCCGAAGTTATTCTTACATCGGCCTGTCAGCGCTGAACAAGCTGACATGCTTGCATCCTTTCGTGTAGAAGTTGTACTTATTAGCTAACATGCATTATGCATGTCACAAAAAAAATTCTTATTTTGATGCTCATAGTCATGTTAAAAAAGCAAAATGACCATGGCGCACTTAGCAGATTACAAGCACAACCAACAAGGATGCACTAAAACATCTGGAACCCAAAGACAGCGCACGTGGACTGTAGGCGCAGCACCCGACGTGGAACCGATTCCTGTGACCCTTGTGGACTACCTACATTGGTCTGACGTCATACTCACTCGGAAACTGCAGGTGCGCTTCCCATATCGGTCCAACAGAGTACAGATTAGTAGACTAGACATGGGCTACCTACACTTACCTGACAGCCCCACTAGGGAAAGCCGACTGCCTACATTTGTCTAATCCTAGCTAAGCAGCACAAGATGCTGGGCTCCTGGTGGCCCGAGGTGGGCGGTTAGGATTCTGGCAACCCAATTATTTCGCAAGTTGGCTCGGTTTGGGAAACATGGGAGCGCACCTGCGTTGGGCTTGTCCTTGTAGACCTTGCATTGGTCTCATATTGGTAACCGAAGGGCGAACTGGGACCACATCCAACCTGCAACAGCCATCTTTCGGCTTTGGCAGTCAGATGCTCTGTTGTAACCTACAAAGGCTATAGATAGGGTATTCTGATGGTGAACGATGAGGGCATGCGCTCGAAAATCCACGAAGAATGGGTAAGCACAGGGAGAATCGCCTGTCCTTGCGCTTGGTCTCTTTTTCGTGTATTGTATTGTGTTTGCGCTCATCGTTCACCATAAGATACTATGCACCAACTAACCCCGACCGAAGTTTTATATGTAGGGATTGTTTACAATCTACGCATTTCGCTTTCACCTGAATGATTATGTGAACATGTCCTATTGCCGAGTAGCATTTACGAAAGCCGGCCTCCTCATTTTGCTGATTGAGGTCTAAGGCTGCCATGGCTCTATCAGCGATTGCCTTAAAAAGTACCTAGTACTCGTATGTAAGAAACAGTAAGCTGATTGTTCCGTGATTATTAGTTATTGATGTATTCATATTGCTAATCGCATTACCCTCCTTGTCTCTTAGCGCATACGTCTGATTTTTTGGCCATACCTAGTTTCCTCTTTAACGCTTTTAGGCTACCTCCGCTCTTTAGAGTATGCTCGATTATCTCCTTATTATACTTCGTTATGTCGGTTACTATGCGCTTACTGATTAGCTTTGATAGCTTTGCCTGTTCTGTTCTGTCTGCGGGGCTTAGAGGCTTTCATGCTTTGGCGTTTTTTAGTCACATCTTTCGTCTCCCGAGAAATATTGCCGGTATCCTTTGTGCTATGTGGGCGTAAATACACATATTCTTCCATTTGAAATCATGCCTATACACACGTCCCTGGCTGGACGTGCGGCCGGAATGCGCAGGTTGCATTATCACAGTAGATTACATAGAGATAGGATTCGCGGTGTGCGGCAAGCTTGCAAGTACGCTGGCGCACCGAAGCGGAGCGGATACAGCCCCGTGAGCAAGGCGGCCCTGGACGGCGAGCACACGGACTGCGCGTAGTGGTTGTTGAGCACCACCCCGTCGGCGGCCAGGGCGTCCAGGTTGGGCGTCGGGATCTGGGGGGGAGCCATGGAAGCTGGCGTCGGCCCAGCCCTGCGTGCGTGCATGAAGCCCACTTTTGTAAGAGCCCTTCATCAGTCGTGCGCAAGCTTGCATCGTGTAGTTTACGCGGATTATCCTCGTTTCTGCATCAGACAAGACTTAACCACCTCAGAAAAATATATTTTAGGATTTACACATGTCATCAATAGGTAAAAAAGGTTCTTCGAGACAACCGCTCTGCAAAGACATCCTGTTCTTGAGCTTAATTCAGCGAATTTTAAAAATGTATGCCACGTTGCATGCTTATTCATGTCCGTTTGGTCTGTTTCAGGAACAGCCACTGCACGTTCGGGCCTAGAGGAGGACACTTACCATGTCATCAGCGAGTATGAAAATGATGTGCGGCTTCCTTCTGTTTGAGCCCGTTGCAGCCGGCGTCGCGGTCGCCATCATCAGCATCAAGAGCGCAGGCACCATTCTTGGAGAGAAGGCAGAAACACAGGCGTAATGCTTGAGCGTATAATTGACAGCGAGCGAAGAATTGACGCATAATTGAGCGTATAACGTGACGATGCACTTCCGGAGAGCGGCGCACTGCACCGGCCTCGACGCTAGGAGTGCGTCGTCAGGTGGCCACCGTACATGCAGCGCGGCAGGGTTCGGAACTTGGAAGGGGGGTGATCTACCTTTGTCCCCGATTGTACTTGATTCCTATCGTGACGCAGCTTCGGTGTCACGTGCGCGAAAAGCCTCGTTAAATTACCCTAACGTGACGGGTCTGATAAAAACGCTCTGAAAGTCCTGTATGAGCATATACGTGAGTGCGCGAGAGATTTATGTGCGTGCGGTTCGATTCCCCTTTTTCACCCTCATCCGAGTAGCCTGACAGATTGTAGACTACAGGGTAAACATCTTCAATATATCGTCATTGAATTGCGTCTCCACCTCCTCCTACGCCGTACCTCAAGAAGCCTGTGTGAAACACCAGGGGTGCTTCACATGGAACCTTCACTTAGAAAATGTGTTCTTCCAACTCAAAAAGCCTATTTTTAAAAATTGCGGAAACACCCTGTAATTGTGAAACACCCTGTATTCATACAAGAACAGTGTTTTCACTGGCATGTGGTATGCAGGCAGGTGTAGTTTAAGCTGCGTGTCGTGCGAACGGAGTTACTGAGGCGCTCAAGAGCAGCACTGTGCACGTTTCTTCTACAGTGCCTAAAAAGTGTCGATGTCCAGGTAATCCGAAATTACGTTTATCTTCGCGCCACGTTAACATGGACACTGGTTCCAGACCAAAGCTTTCTGTAGCGAGTCGTCTATAATAACGAAGGGAGAAGAGCAAGAAATTTTTGAAGTACTTTATGATTAATGTCCCGAGATGCCCTACGACATTAAATCCCATCATCAGCACCATTAATGTCTTGTTTTGTGCATAGAGGTGCTCAGTGAAGTATAAATTGGAGAAAATCTTAGCGGATTTAAGTGTACTGTATCCTGCTTGTTATTATCATTAAAAAGTGCAGGGCTTTTTGAATCGACCTGCGGTCCATGAGGACCCTGATGGCGTCCCATGGTGTACTTTCTACCACTAAAATTGTTCACATACCACTAACTGTTAGTACATTTATGTAACCAGTCGGCTGACCGCTGCTCAACACGAATCCAACGCAGCTGAAGTTAGAGTTCTCTTTACAACCATTCATAGAATGCGCCTAATGTAAAAACGCATCGACCGGGCACCTTGGCACTATGGAACATGAGACCAAAGAAAGGTAGTTACTGAGCCATTTGCGCTTTCGCACTGCTTTTCGCTGGTGTCCTACATTAGAAACTCGAAAGGAAACATCTGGGCATGGTAGTCCAGGTTTTGTTCTCATCACTATTCATATTAACCGAAAGAATTACATAACGCCAAATGAACATTGCGCATTTTCACACTGTCTATAGTCCGAACAACGAGGCTCCATATTGACGAGGCAGAGAGCCATTCAGTATGTTCGGCCTATGGAAGAAGTATCCATAATTTGCTTATTTATAATGGAGAAGAAAATAACGAGGTATGCACAATTTTCATAAGACATCCGCTCAGCCGTTTCCCAATAAAACCTGTGTTATTCACTGAGCAAAAAAAAAGATAAATACGAAGAATTATATCGACAACATTGCGTTGGAAAACTAAGCGTACCTTTGGCTCTAAGAGCCCTCCCGCATGTTGCCGATTCCCGATTTGCTCGCGGGCATGTTGCCCCACCTGTGTGTGAGTGGTGTCCACAGGTAGCTGTCGACTTCGCGAACACAGACGCGGCTGTGTTGACGGGGTTCCGGTCGAGGAACCATGGCTCCAGCCAAAAGTTGGTGGAGACGATGTCCACTCGCTTCGCGCGCTCACAGCGCCCTCCGCAGCACGGGGCAGCAGTGCGCGGATAGCACTGCAGAGGAAGGAAGGATACAACTGCTGGAGACACGGCGGCATGCGGAGCGCAACATCTTCCTCTCTCTCTCTCACACACGCGCGCGCACGCGTGCTCGCATGCACACACACACACGTGCACACAACTGCTCCCCCCTCTCTCTCTCACACACGTGCGCACACGCACGCACGCACGCATGCACACACACAAGTACACACAACAACTACTTCCGGAGAGAAGAAGTGTGTCCCTGCTAAAGTGGCTGCACATCGCTCTTCAGAAAAACCTCGCCATTGTCGTTTGGAGCCACCTTACTTGGGTACAGCCACAAGTCTGTTTTTACTGCCGTGCAAAATTTTTAATGGAATCAAGACGGCTACCTTGTTAATTTTTGTAATTTTTTCAAAATTATTTTTATTCTTACAATTATCATTATCATTTAACTACTCGGCTATAAACATCAGTCTCGACTCCTGCGTGCATTCTGCATTTCCCGTTTCATTTCGTTGTTCCTTTTTGTTTACTTCTTCCGTCCTTACCATTCATTTTAATTTCGTCCAGGAATTATTTACCTCAAAAACTCTCTGTGCCCCCCCCCCCCCCATTCTTGGCCAATCCCCCTATGTGGGCATGTGCCATAGTATGTGGACAAAAACAACAACAACAACGACCTCACCATCCACGTAAATACGTGCCCTATTTGAAGAGAACTGCATCCTCGCCTTCTGAAGAAGCTCCGGACGTCCTCCCACCGTCTGAGGCCTCCTGGAAACCATGCATGAGTGCAGCTGAGGTGGGCACCGACGCTAGGCTTAGTGCCTCCGCTGCCGCGCTGGCGGAGGTGGCTCTGCCGGCGTCTCTCGTGGCAGCACCTGCCACGCAGTCGACACCTGATACGCGGCGCCAGGTCCAGCTTTGTGCTCCCGGTTCATCGGCAGATGCACCCCTCCTGCCTTCCCGAAATCCCGAACTGCTCGTGAGTGATCTGCCACCAGGGCACATGGCCATCATCTCTACACCACCAGATAGGCCTCAAACCGCACGGCATGATGAACCGGGCATTCCAATGGACTTATCGGCACCTCTACCAGTGCAAAAGGGCCCTCGTGCAACTCAAAAGCGTCCCTCAAACGACAGCCAACCGATTACATATTCGGCAAGTGATGGCTCCCAAGGTAAGCGCACTTGTCTTACGATCGAGAACTCGGTGGAGCCTACACCCGGATCGTCTTCTTACAAAGTGACCATAAAATTACTGGCCAACAAAAGCCTCACGGATATACCAAACAAGATTTTACAAGCTAACTTGGACGCGTGCCTCGGAGCCAAAGGTTCTCGGGGGTTCACAGCCAGGGCAAAGTCCAACACCAGTGCAGTGTGGCTTCCGACTCTGACAGCCATAGAACGGCTGCAAACGCTCACCAGTATTTCACTAACAAGCGAAATCTCAGTGGCAGTACAAGTGTATTTAGTTGAAGGCTCCGACTTGCAGCGCTGCGTCGTCTACAACGTGGATATCACTGAGGATCAAACTGCCCTCCAGTGTGAGCTGTACTCTCTCACGCATCGTGTCATCAAGGCCCGACGCATGGGAAAGGGGCGCTCTTGCATAGTCACCTTGCAAGGCCCTCAGACAATACCAGCCCGTCTGTACTATTATGGCTGTATTTTAAGGCCTCGGTCATATAAACCGAGAGCGGTATACGGCTATAACTGCTTCCGTACTGGGCATATGCGCAAATCCTGCCCCTTCACTGCTGCCGGTGAAAGTACATCGGAAGGGAAAGTGGCTTATCGATGCGGCCTTTGTAAATCCGACGGCCACGAGCTAACATCTCCAAGCTGTCCGACAACGCAAAATGCAACACAAAAGGCTTGTCGTCGAATGACTAAGCATTGGCCAATACATGACAGTATAACTTCATTGCAGACATGCAATCGGTTCGCAGCTCTCTAGTGGGATGACGACGAGTGGCCGGAGCTTCCTGAGCACACCTCGCATGATCCTTCAGCTCGGCAGCCTCCTAACGATACTGTGCGAAAAGAACGCCTCCGAAAACAGCCAATAAAGCAGCGCAGTGTGCCGGAACTACCGCAGGACGATATGGCCGCAGTAGACGAACAAATCGCGCGTCTTTTAGCGGAGGTCACCAAGCTCTGGCAACACCGTGAACTGCTAGCTTGACGTATACGGGCAGCGGAATCATCCGCCACATCTGTCAATAGCGCAGCAACATCGCCTTCCTGCCGCCCACCAATGTCATTTCCTGCCGCCTCTTCCCAGATTACCACAATGCCACTGGACAACTCTGCGACTTCTTTGCTCCGGTTTGTGGTCAACCAGTTGTCCAACCTGACGTCCGTGATTCTACAGCGCTTCGGCTAGTAACTAGAAATGGCAAGTTCCAGTCGTGCTGGTGTGCTGCAGTGGAACTGCAGAGGCATTTCCACGAAGGTGGGAGAGCTCAAGACCCGGCTACAAAATCACAAGCTCCAGGTATGGGCCATGTTGCTACAAGAAACAAACGCCTTGCCATCGATTCCAGGCGTCAGTGCCTACATGTCTCCTTCAATAATAGGCCGTCGTGTACAAACTGCTGCTCCCTCAGGAAAGGCGGCGGTGTATGTGGACTCACGTTTTCCGCATGTACGCCTTGCTCTCGAAAACTGGTGCACGTTGTATCAAGAGGTAGTGGCAGTGGCTGCGAAATTTAAGAAGGGAACTGTTGTGGTCGTTTCATTCTACGTTAGACCAGCCGGTGGTGCTACCTCCCGTATTAATCTTGGCTGGTTAACAAGTGTCCGTCGGCAGTATCCCGGGTGTCCGATTTTAGTCGGAGGCGACTTTAACGGCCCTCACCAGGATTGGGGGTACCCCACTTCGGGCCCTCGTGGCAGGCGTGTGCTGGACGCCTTCACGGATGCCCAATTTGTGCTGCTCAACCATCCTGGGACAGCAGCACGGCCAGTGCGTCAAACTCGCAGTGCTTCCTATGCTCCAGACTTGACGTAGAGGTCGGGTCCGGGTGCTTCCTCCTGGCACATGGAGCCAGACTGCTGGGGAAGTGATCATCACCCTATCATCATCGGCCTTCACACCTAACATTTACGACCTTTACGCTACAAATGTTCTGTGATCAACTGGGACAGTTTTCGCTCCTGTATGGGCAATCCCTCCTCGGACTCTTCGCCAATCCTTGTTGAGCGCATACAAACAGCGCTCAACAGTGCTACAGTTACCACTTGGACTGATGTTGGTCGACCGTCACCAGACCTCGGCCTTCTTAACTTGTGGGCGGCACGGCGTCAAGCCGAGCTGGCTGCTACGCGAGACCCTTCGTCGTCGCAGGCACGTACGCGATTGCACTATCTTACAGCTAAGGCACGCAAATATGAACGCGACCTCTCTTGACGGCAGTGGAATGCGTGGTGCGAACAATTTTCTGCAAAATCCTCGAATGCCTCTCTCTGGCGAACATTCCGTACAATGGAACGCGGTCGCCGTTCGACTGACGCAGCAGCAACCGCATGCTTCGCGGCTAACTTGTCGCCAGATGATTTCGCCAAAGCAGCGCGAAAGTTTTTCCCGAAATACGATGCTGTGCCTTCTTCAGCCGCTAGTACAAAAATGGCAGGCATCCCGGCGCATGTATATCAAATGCCGTCTGATGTCGACGTAGATGGAATTGCGTGTCCATTCTCTATGCCTGAGTTGCTGGCTGCAATAGATGATGCGAAACGGAAAACAGCGCCCGGCCCGGACAATATTCAGTACGAGGTGTACAAGAACCTGAGTAGCGCTACACTCCCTCAACTACTAGACACCATAAACAAAGCATGGTTGGATGGCGTAGTGCCCGAGAGCTGGAAATCCGCTGTCGTGATTCCTATCCCGAAACCAGGAAAGCCTCCGACAGACCTTGCCAACTTGCGACCTATCTCCTTAACTCCTACGCTGTGCAAGCTGGCGGAGAAAATGCTAACCACACGATTGTCATGGTGGCTAGAGCAGCACGGTTTTTATCACCCAGCACAAATCGGCTTTCGTCCATATATTAGTACAGAGGACGGGTTGGCTGTTTTCGCATCTGCAGTTATGTCATCTAACCGCCGCCGCAATGTGCGTACTGTTTTAGCAATGAACGTTGAAAAGGCATATGACAACAACAGTCATGCAGCCATTCTGAACGCCATTGACATGCTTCATCTCCCTCTGAGAGTGCGTAGTTTTCTCGCATCATTTTTGGAAGGCAGAAGATTTGCAATACGCCTCAGCGGCGAAGCGGTCGGATCATTTGTTCCTCTCTGCGGCGTGCCCCAGGGATCAGTATTGTAACTGACGTTATTTAATATTGCTTTCATTCCGCTGGCTTGGCGCTTTCATGACATCCGTGACACAAAATTTCTTCAGTACGCTGACGACATCACGGTGTGGAGTACTCACCAAGATCTCCGTACTCAGGAGGCTGCCCTTCAATCTACCTTGGATGTTACCTGCAATTACGCATCATCCACCGGACTTCAGCTATCCGTGCATAAAACAACATACACGCCAGTCGCCAACCGCTGGGGACACCTTAAACTTGCTGCAAGTCTAATCCGTCTTTGTCTATCAGGCACCCCGCTACAGGAAAGTCCGAGTGTAAAAATCCTTGGCTTAATGATTCACCAATCAGGATCAGCGACTACATGGTTTTCTCAGGCAAAAAGACAAGCTATTCAGACTTTGGGTTTGATTAGAAGAATTGCTCCTAAAACTGGTGGCGCAGGCTCGTTCGTTGCACGGCAATTGGTGAGGGCAGTTCTGCAGCCACGCACTGTTTATCAAGCCCAGTTTCAACATCTTACAAGAGCCGAATGGGTTCGCCTTGAGGCCCTGAACCGAGAGGCTATGAGGACCATTACGTGCCTTCCACGCATCACGCCAGCCATAGCTTTACAAGGGAATGCGCAGCTCAATACCATTGATGAGCTGGTGCAGCAGCGCCGTGAAGCGCGCAGCCTTAAGGCCAGTCTATCGCACTTCACGCATGCACTGGGAACTTATGCAACGCCACACTCCATTCTTCAGCCGCCAACGCCAGTTCTTCCCCCATGGAAGTTTGTACAGCTCAGCGACAAGCCAACAGATAATCGCCGGCCAGCATCTGCTAATTCGGCATCGTTGCTTCGCCAGAAATTTGAGGAACAAGATGCTTGCCTGCCTGATGGATCCATTGTTGTCAACGTGGACGCAAGCATACAAGACTGCAAAGCAACAACAGCTATCTACTGCCCGTGCAGACCTGCCCAGAATCAAACCTCTTGGTTTCAGCTTACGGAACCCCCTTCGTCCTTTTGTGCTGTGCTCGTTGCAGTTCAAGATGCACTCTGCTCCGTGGACGACATAACTATGCTCCCTGCGGCCCGCGTTGTCATCCGCACTGACGCCCTTCAAGTTGTCCGGTTACTACGACGTGTTAGCCACTGTCCAATGATATGTCAGGACATCCATCGACTCGCGGTACGCATCCCGCAGCCATTTAGTATTGAGTGGGTCCCACGGGATCTGCTGACCTATCAAACCCAGGCAGATTTAGCGACCCGCCTTGCGAATACAAACTCATCACCGTCTCGGCTCCTTCATTTGGACAATTTTACCCTCCTTTCATCAAGAAAGGAACTCCTCCGGCGCCGCACACGTGCTCTCATCCCTCCGTGTGCGGTAACCCTCTCCGGCGGTCTTACCCGTGCAGAGGAGGTTGCGCTTAGGAGGATCTGGGTCGGGGTTGCCCTCACATCAGCCGTCACTCGGAAGTGGCCTCAGTACCGAGATTTGTATCCTCGGCCAGGGTGCCCGATATGTAAACACGAGGACACTAAAGCCGATATACATCACTTACTGTGGGACTGCCCAGCTCTCAAGCCTACAAGGGTCCGGCACCTGATGGTAGCAGGTCTTTCACCAAGCAACCCTGCTTCATACATTGCCTGGACGCAGGGACCGTACCATCGTTCTCTACAGGACTTCATCAAATCAGCTAACCTTTTTACATTCATTTAATGTCTACTACATCATTCATCACACCTTCGCCCATCATTGATGCCCAGGGGCAATAAATTTCGCTTAAAAAAAACTCCTTCCTCTTTTTCTTTCTCTCTCTCTCTCTCATACGCGCACGCACGCACGCACTTGCCGATGAGTGGGGAGTCATACGCATATCGCTATCCCATCTGGGCTTTGGAGAAAACAGAAAAGTCGGGGAGCTTTTCTTGTTTTTTTTTCTTTCTTTTTTGGTGCTGCGGTGCTACCAAAAGCTCAAGCCTGCTGTCGCGCATTCATTCATTTTGTATCATAACTGCACACGGCCGTTTAGGGCTACGTTCTTAAGAACTATTCATGGAACTTCCCCTAACGCGGCCGCGGTTCGATGGAGGCGAAATGCAAAGTAAGCTCGGGTTTTGTGCGATGTTAAGTGTGAGGACTACTCCAGCCAACTTTTCTCCTTAGTAAATATTAATTCTGCTGCTCTTTCTGGCTATGCTAACGTTTGTACGACAGCAAAAGACGGATTAGTTGCCGAGAAAATTAGTTTGAAAAATATTCGTGCCACTGTATTAAAAATTGTGACGACAGTATACCGAAAAGCACTCCGTGATCACGGTTTGGCAATGAATGGCGGTGTTATCTTAGCCTCAAAGACCCGAGAAAGAAATTGATGACGCGCTGCAGTTTGGTAGCAAAGACGCCTGAGGAAAGCAATACCTATATTTCATTTATGTTAAAATTTTCCAGCTTATGTTATAAAAGCTCCGATTTCAGTTAAAGTAACGTCTTTGTCCTTACAATGCGGTAATCTATACCGATACAGGCCAACGTTGATTATTAGTGCAAATGCACTCATACGCTCAAATAAAAATGGTCCGTGGAGAGTATAAAGACCTCTTATAGACTCTGTTGCCTTCCTGTAGATATTTCTTTTTGTCTATTAATAGTCTATAGACAAAAGTCTACTAAAAGTGTATGGCCATAAATCTATAGGTTGTCTATAGACTGCCTATAGCATTTGTATGGCCTATAGACTGTTCTCTAGAATTTTTCTATAGCCAGCCATTAGACTTTATAGACATAAGTCTATTGACAGTCTAAAAATTTGTAAGGGCGTTCACCAACCCAGGCTATGAATCTTGTCGTCAACGGATCTTACGGTCTTGAGCCGTTGCCTATAGCAACAGCGACGCCACGTTGTTTCTTTTGTGTGAAATAAATAAATAAAAATAAATAAATATTTCCGCGACTAGACTTCGAAGCCGCGGCGGCGAGAATAGATCAGTTTCGCATGCCACTGCACGAGATCACTGTGCTATCGCCGTATCTGACGACATCTATTAAACTGCAACACACTATCGCGCTGTGCATGGCACAGTGTCGTCTTCGTCGGCGCGGACAGATCAGATCAGCTTAACCTCGATCAGGGCTTAACCTGAGTCTAATATCGTCGCCAGACGTGCCGACGACCCAGCAATGCAATACCATGAACAAAGCAATACATGCTCTCGCACGTCTCCTCGGTTTGCCTACTCAAAACTCTTCCATTTTGAATCATCGTTCACCTTTTGCTCAGCCTCCCTTTAAAGACGTTCAGGCGGTCGAAGTTCATCCGGAGCACTCCACCACGCCCCCTATTCCTCCTTCTATTTTCTTTCACCCTCTCCCCTTTCATTCCTTCTCTACCGCGTGGTACAGACGTCCAACCAGAGTGCGAATTTACTGCGCCTTTCCTTTCCTCGTGCCCTACAGAAGCCACAGAATGCCCCTTGCTTTCGTTTGCATATTTGTTCTCATTTTAAGAAATGCCTCTCGCGAACGTCTCGACGTTCGCTTTCCCGTTGTTTTCCTGCGCTTACCCAGTAAGCGCCAATGCGCCGGGCGCTGGCACCGGCTGGGCCCGGCTTGCACCGGCTGTGTCCGAAGCGAGCTTCGAATCTTATCGGACGACTCTCGCGATAGCTCAGCCTGCGGTGGTGCAGGTAACTTAAGCGGTTCTTTTGAGTGGCCGCTGCTGTTCGGCTTCCTTTGCCGCCGCTAGCTCGCCGATTGCCGTGACGTGAGCCGCGACTCCAGATCAATCCCTGCGCGCCTCGGGGCCCTCACGAACCTCCGTCGCCACGAGAGGAGCGGCGCCCGGCTCGTTGGCCGCTGCAAGCCTCTCCCTGTGCGTGCTCCCGTGGGTCCCCGCGTCGTGCTCCGGCTCACTGTTTGCCACCTGCTGCGCATGGGCCGCCGCCGCTGCGTGCAGTCCGCAGTGGCATGCTTCCCGCCGCACCTCTGACAGGCCGCCGCAGTGCAGCCCTCGGTGACATGGCCGCAGAGTGCAAACCGTTCGCACGTCGGGGTCTTGCATCCCGCTGCCATGTGGCCCGCCTGGTTGCATCGAGCGCAGACTCGTTGCATCCCCCGGTGCTCTAACATGACCTTGTGGCCCTGGATGGACATAAAGTTGGGCAGGCACCGGGTTCCGCATCTCGAGCCGCACCACCCGCTTGCTGGTGATCTCTCGCGGGTTGTCTGTGAAGGCCGCATGCTGGATGCCACTCAACTTGCCTGAGGGGGGTCAACGCCGCGACAAGGACGTCGTCCGGCACGATTAGGGGCAGTCGGTAAGTGGTGACACACACAACCGGCGGGCCCACTGGACCGACGGGAATACGTTGGCTTCCGAGGTTCGCGGCCCCGGACGTTGATAACCTAGTGGCTTGTACTACCTGGGATCGCACGCACACCAGGGGCGCGATTACGGATCAGTCTCAAAAAACTGTCTCAATATTGAGACAGTGACGTCAAAATGACGACACCGAGAAATGCCGACCGCCGAATCGGCCAATGAGGAGCAAGGAGGCGGTGGGCTCCGCCCCGAAACCACTAATCGCACGACAAGGGACCGTAGACTAATGTTTTGCAGTAAAAACGCAATGAATAAAAACGAGTAATGTTTTATTTTGCTAAGTAACTGTATTTCAAACCCAACAGCACCAAGCAAAAGAACCAGTGTTTTCATTTTTGCAATTAAGTTTGCTGTTCAGTCACGTTTTTTGCCGCGAAGGTGTGCTGTCAGCGGTATAGCGTGAACATGTTAGTCTGAAAATGAACAAAAACGCAATGAAGAAAACAAGCAATGTTTTATTTTGGTAGTAAACTGTGTTGCAATCTCAACAACATGAGGGAAAATTAGAAGCATTCTCAGTTTTTTAATTAAATTTGCTGCAGGTTAACTTCTCTTGCCATGAGGGCGCGCTGGCAGTGGCATAACGTGAACATGGCGGCTTGCAAGCAAACAGCTGATTCCATGGCTAGTTCCTGTTTTTTCGCGTGTCGTCTAAAATCAAGGTACTTTGCGGATGTCTTAAGTGCGCAGAAAAATCTGATTGAAGGCAGTGAATGCTACGGGCCTGCCGAGATCAACTTACAAGCAGCGCTCGGCTCGAAAATCGACGAAGACAACTTTAGTCTGTGTTCTCGGTCGGCGCCTATCGATCGCCGAGTGACGTGTGGTTCTGTTTATTTTCTTTAGAAAATACCAGAAAACCATGAATCATCACATAGAAGCAACTGCCGACACAGGTGCAGCTGCTGATAGCTTGCAATCTCGGTGCGGGAAATGAGAGCCGACACGGCCTGCCTCTGCGGCAGCACTCTTCTGCCTCGTAACCAAGTGTTGCCGCCCACATCGGGCTAAGCACTTGATGTTCCGTTTGTATTTTTGTAGCTCCTTTCGGTTTATGTTCAGTTGTTGCCGTAGTTTCTTTTTTTTCCTGTGCAAGATGCAGAAATTGTGATGTTTATGCTCCACTTTGTTTAGAGAGAAAGGAAGCACTTGACGATAACTTTGCTATTGTCACCGAGGAGAGAACGAGCTTGTTCCATTAACGTTATTTACTGATCATGTAGTAGATGCAGGGTCAACCTGGAAAGAAGTAGTTTGCTTGTATAGAGGCTAATTGCAACTGGGCAGAAAGTTGAGCAAGTTTGTTCATGTTTGCTGGTACACAGCGCTTGAATTGCATATGATCCAGGGCAGTGAGGTTGGTAGGACAGGGCAGTGATGTGTAATATTGTATTTTGCTCAGCAGGTGGAGTGATGTTGGTATAACTGGGTTTGGTGAGGGCAGTGTTTGAAGGGCTTTAAATACTTTGCATAGCTTCTAACATGCACTTCCTTTCAGGTCGGAAGACCACTTGTTTTTGTTTTTTTAATTATGGTCCATCATATCTGAGACACCCTGTATACAGGCCACTCCAGTTTGAAAGGGAACAGCCAGTTGAAAATGACTAGGACATTAAATACCTAGGCGAAAAGTAGCTTGACAGCAGTTGCACTTATCACACATATTATATGATAGCACAAGGAGCTTGTCCGGCCATTCGGCATTGTCACCGTCTCGTGTCATCATGGACAAGACTTCATAGCCCTGTGTTACGCAAACCAAGCTAGGTGTCAGTTATGGGGCAATAACCGAGTGCTCAAAATTTCCCACAATGGAGCTGCATGTATATTCTTAGAGCTGTAGAGCATTTCCAGTAACGGTGTTGCATGATTTGTGATTGTAAACTAACCTCCAATCACACACCATCTCCTTGATGATGTGTCTGTGATGTTTACACATCTTTGTCTATCAGTGAAGATGTTCTAGTCATTCAGCAGTCATTGGAGCCACTGCACCTTACAATCTTTATTATGCATTGTTGTACAGCGGTTTCCTTGCAGTAGGTACAGCATTTAGCACAGAGCGAAACCCCTAGCCACACACCATTACGCTAAAAGCTTACCTTTGGTATTTACACTACTTATATGTGCCAAAATGTTTTGTAGTCTGGAAAATGCATCATGTACACTGTACTATGCCATATTTATTGTACAGGTAGCCTCTGTATGAAAGAAAACATGCACTTTGAACTCAATTTTTCAGATTTTTTTTCTTAACTGCACTCAGAAATGCCATACGGTAATTGTACATCAAGGTAAACTATGCTTGTATGTACACTGCCTTTTCTGCAATAGAAACACTCGTGTCAAATGCTGTGCCTAAAAAAATAAACGCGCTTACTGAATGTATGATGCAATAAAAAACAGCTTTTTGATTCCAACAAGCATCACAAATATTTCATGCCTTATTCCAGCACTACACGTTTGGTTCATGCATGTTCGTCACACAGGTAATGACCACAGGCACTCCACCAAGCTGGAAGGAGACAGCAGAGAAGGGGCAGGTGGGCTGACATAAGCATTGACAAAAGAGAGTTCAAAATGATGCTTTTCAGAAATTGGGCGAGCTGCTTCAACACCTTTTCCGTCTTCAGGAAGAGACTGTGCAACACGCTGCTGAGGGACTGGAAGATATACTAGCAAACACACTGAAAATGAAGTGGCAGCCGGTGGGGGGCACTTTTTGTCACTGCTGGCTTCTCGCTGCACACAGGTTGGCCAAGGGCACAACCACATCACACAATTGCTCACACACTTGCAGATGTGTGTTGTGCAATGACACAAGGAAATGACAGTGGCAACAGGGGAAGAGTGCCTGATATGACTCTCTATGCCAGCATGGTGAGTCGTCTCTGGACGCTAGATTTTCCATCGCAACTGCCGCTGCACCATCCCTCGGTACGCCTTCCTCTGGAGACGGGTCGTCCTAGAGAGGCCAAAAGTACAGCACCGCATGCTCTTCTCAGGAGGCAGGTGAGGAGGGATCCCGTCTGTACGAGGCAGCCACCATTTAGAGGTGGCCCGTTGTTATCTGGGTCAGAGGCAGTGTCGCCTGCACCCTCGGCTGATATGGGCACATCCAAACAGAGGCTGTGAAGTGCAGCACGTGCGGTGATGATGCGCACTGTCCACTTCCACTGGCACTGGTGCATCCGGTGCCCTTGAAAGCAACGGAAGCAGCTCTTTGGCACACCAATACAGCGCTCAGCCACAAATTGTGTGAAAGCATGTGGCGTGTTGTACAGGCCTTCTGCTGAGTCAGGTCTGTAATGTCATGCAACTGGTGCAGGCAGCCATGGCTCCAGTGGGTAGACATAGTCTCCTGCATAACAAAAAATGATGCGGCTAAGCATGTCCTTTCTCAGTGATCTCAACAGCATTACAGGACACTCTGCTATACAGTAGAAGACTCACGCCAAGTAGCCCACATCCAGGCTTTGCTGAATATGACATTCAAGAGCATACATACATGCAGGATTTAGATGTATAAGTGAGCACTACTGTAAGGTCAGTCTTTTACCACCATATTCATATAAATGATGCGCTATGATTGCCTACAAAACACAAGCGCTGTCAGGTGCATTTTGCTTTGGTTTCTTCAACAGGAAAGGCTATGCATTTCAACAATGTAATATGTGTCCTGTGTTTCTGCTGCAATTATATTTAACAAAAGGAAAGGGTGGCAATACACTGTATCATACTGTAAAGTGTCTGCATTTGTGTAACTGTCCAGACTGATTCTTGTAGCTTTAGCAGATCCGGCCAAATGCATAGTGCTGGAGCTCAATAGATGTGACTGAGTTCGCCCGACGGGTGACACGGCTATTTTACTGCTTACCCAGAAAAAAAAATCACCGTCGTCCAGCAGGCCTTCCTCCGCCTCGGAATGCCGCCAGACAAACGCGTCGCGGAAGGATCCGGGTCAGCGCGAGTCCACGGCCAGGATGCACATGTTCGCGCCACAGATCTGAGAAAAAACAAGCACAGCCCGCACTCACTCTCGCTGCCGAGGCCCGCACTTGTAGCTCATGCACTTGTAGCACTTGAACTCATGCGGTCAAAAACAGTAGCCGAGGTATACTCACTATTACGTCCGCAGCGTAGAACCGCTTGCGGCTCGTTCGCAGCACTGCCCCCAGACTCCTTGATAGTGATGAGTGCCCAATCGACACACCCGACGACGCCGGAGATGCTGCCGCGGCGAACGTTTAGGCAAAGGACGCCCTCCTTCGCCGCCGCCTTCTCCTCGGGTCTCCTCGGAAAGCGAACACCCCCCTTCTGTTACCCAACGTTGACATTGGTCTCCGCTGCCCGCCGCAAAGGCTTGTTCACAGTCGGTTGGGCTGCGCCGACGTTTTCTTCATTTCCAACGGCGCCTTGAAACCCACCGGAGGCGAAGAAGCGCAGCGCGTACCACTGACAGCGCACTCACCCGCGCACTTCCCAGCTGTTCAACGGCGAGTTCGTCGCACAGACACTGCGCAGTCTCCTCGAAATAACTCTCCCGCGCGTCAAAGTCGTCTTCATGCACCCTCCGACACCGTTGCTCGCGCGGTCACCCGCGTATACGACGATGTAAACAGCCGCCATTTTCTGTCTCAAACGTGTTGATACTACTTTTTCCAGTCTCAAAAAATCGTCTCAATCTGCCCGCATAATTAGATGGCCAACGTCACCACTTCTGCGCCATTTACGACGTCAGTCAGTGACGAAAAAAATCAAAATGGCCGCCGACCAATAGGAGAGAGGCAAATGATATACTTTTTGAGACAATTTCGATTGAGACTGATCCGTAATCGCGCCCCAGGTACTTGCAGCCGCCGAGGTGCTGGAGGTAGTACAACATGCTGTCGGCACCAGTGATTTCCACCTAAGCGTTCTTCGGAACTGAAATCACGTGGATGCAGTTGCGGTTTGTCTAAAGTTTCAGTACCATTTTTTGATCATTTTACTTTAATAATTAGTCGAGATAAATTAACTTTTTAAATATAGCTTGAAACGTTTAGGCGTCAATAGGAAAGTTGTGGAGCTCCACAAATATTGCCCAACCCAGGCACTTTCAACGAAATAGCCTTAACGTGGCCGTTTTCATTCTGGAAAAACGAAAACCCACGGAGTTTAAAATATACCACGTGACAGCGTGCTCCATGCGCCCGAATGCACCACGATTACAGCGCTCTCATCCGTGATTTGAAAAAAAAAAAAAACCTTCAGCGCCGTGCCTTCGCTTACGAGAAAGGGCTTCTATCTTTGCTCGGCTCTGGCGTTACCGGCGGCGGCTGGCGACGCATTGTGCATTTTGCTAGCGCAAACGCGCAATTGTCACCGCAGAAACGGGAGCCGGCTTTCTTTCAACTGCCGCCCGAACCCACTGGCGCTTATCTTGGAACCAAGCACAACGCGAAGCCCTGTCGTGGGCAGCACGAAAGGCGCGAAGCGAGCGATGTTTTTTACAAAGCACGGATGAGAGCGCTATTACCGCGGCGCATTCGGGCGCCCAGAGCGCGCTGTCATGCGGTATTTTTTAAACTCCACGGGCATTTATTTTTCCCAAATTAAAGCGGCCACGCAATCTCGTTGGAAGAGTCAGCGTTGGCAGAGTCAGCGTATCGGCTTGACAAAAGCATATTGTTCGTAATTTGATAGTAACGGCCCGATCGGTACCACAAATGCTTTCGTCTGAAACGGAACTATACATGAGTGGCGTTGGGAAATCTTCCACTGAAAGAAAAGAAAAGGAGGAGGCTACATTTGTGTTTTTTATTGTGTGGTTCTCCGTGAGACGAAAAAAATCACGGGCTTTTTAGCTTGGAGCTTTAGTCACAAATTATCGTGTGCTAGCGTGATTAGTCCTGGTTTTGCGTGGTGTAACTTGACTTTCTATAGTTTTGCTTGATTTGAATTGGTTTATCATATATTATATGATGTAAGTTTGCGAGATATTGCATATTTTAGTCGTGTGCTGCAGTAGAATTGGTTATTCTCCACATTCGTACATTCATAGATCTCTGGGAGTCCTCGTGCAGCGGCTAAGCGACGCGCCACTGCCCTGCGATGGCAGGTGCTGCCATCGGTGAGGCTTGTGAGACTTTGCTCTTCATGGGGAACCGCTAACAACTAACCATTAATTGAACTGCCGCCCACCGCGTTGGGCAGTTTGCTCAGTCCGATGGGCAGTTTGTAATGACGTCACGTGACCTAGGTGGCCCACATTCCACCCAGGCGGTTGGCGCCCAGCTCTTCCAGGTTGCGGAGGGACCGTACAGACAAACAGACAACGGCTTTTCGGCGGAGTGCAAGCCCTAGTGCTAGTGCACTAAAACGCGCTTACGCTAAAACCTGAAAGTGACGAGATTCGTCCACAAGTGGTGATAAGTGGCTTTCACGGGTGTCGTATGAACCGGTACGCGAGTGACGTCGCGTAAAGTTATCCGGACTCTCAATACGCTACTTTTGCGGAGATCTTTCAAGGTCCACTCCAATTTACCACGGAACGCTAGCCGTCGTGACGTTCTTTGGTTATCACATCGGGGACAGATATCATGGTTTATGAGTGTGTCAGAGTGGGTGGGAGAACAAACGCGGGTTAATGATATCCTAGTCGAAATCAAGAGGAAGAAATGGGCTTGAGCAGGGCATGTAATGCGAAGGCAATATAACCTCTGGTCCTTAAGTGGTTATAACTGAGTGGATTCCAAGAGAATACAAGCGCAGCAGGGGGCGGCAGAAAGTTAGGTGGGCGGATGAGATCAAGAAGTTTGCGGTCATATGGTGGGCGCAGCTGGCGAAGGACAGGATTAATTGGAGATACACGAGAGAGGTCTTTGACCCTTTGCCGTGCAGTGGCCGTAGTCAGGCTGCTGCTGATGATGATGATGAATATGCGAAGCTGATTTCCACGAGGTTTTCTTATGAGCGGGCTTGTTTTGATACCCATCACGTTCAGACGTCATGAGTAATGTTTTTTTCGAGAAACCCGGGCACGGATGCAAGGAAGTAGGTCAGCAGCAAACACCTAGCCGCCTTTCAAGCAGCTCGTACTGAGCGCGCTGGGGCGAACGGGCCAGTCATATGCGATTGTTTATCATCAAAGCCTCTCACATTTCGTAACATGAACAACTTTTACACCATGTCTCCCCTGTACTGTTGCGAGAAACCGTGGTGCCAATGGCGCCAAGCAGAGGTGGTGACAATTGAACAGATGTGGTGACAAGCAGAGCTGGTGCCAAGCAGACGTGAACAACGAAAGAAAGCACTTACGGTGAGCTGTCTTGACTGGTCGGCCTGACTGTGCCCAGCTGAGCCATTCTGTGACAGCACTAAAGGGTGAGAGAAAGAAAGTGGGGGGGGGGGGGGGGTACGCTGTTAACGGTCACAGGCGGGAGGCGGCAGACGTCGGTGCAAGGGTCGACATGCAAGAGTTGTACTTCGTTTCATACTTCACAAAGAAAGCGGCGCGAAATACGTGGACAAAAGAGAAACAAACACGGCAGGACCAGCATGATCATGAAATCAGCATTTCATCAGCATGATCATGATCATTTCATCAGCATAATCATTGGATCAGCATTATCATGAAACCAGAAGAAGAAGACTTTATTTCCAACATGTGCAGTACACAGATGGAGGACGACGGAAAAAAGCCGTCAATAGGCGGCTTGACGAGTCCGTCGCCCCGTCGCCCCAGCATTGCGTGATCATGAAATTGCATGACTGGTTGAGTGATTGTGTCCCGGTTAAACTGTTAACGCATGCAGTACTTTCATTACGAAAGCCACCACGGTGGCTCAGTGGTTATGGCACTCGGCTGCTCACCCGAAGACGCGGGTTCGATCCCGGCCGCGGCGATCGAATTTAGATGGCGACGAAATTCTAGAGGGCCGTGTATTGAGCGATGTCAGTGCACGTTAAAGAACCCCAGGTGATGGAAATTTCCGGAGCCCGTCACTATGGCGTCCCTCATAGCCTGAGTCGCTTTGGGACGTTAAACCTCCCTAAGATACAAACGCATTATCCGGCAGCTCCAATCACACTGACGGTAAATGATTCGCTGTACTCATCTGAGTGCCAAGAAATGCCGAGGAACTCGGGTAGAGAGTTGCCGCTGGCATGCCGACTACAATGCACCACTTTCCAAAGCCGACCATATGCGCACTCCTTCTCGTTCTGCGTTGATGTCATCAGGATTTGTCCATTCTACTTTTACTCTTTTTATGCGCTTACTTTTGACCTTTTTTTATTGCAACAGCATGTCTTTTGGCATAAAGAAGTAGCCTAGTAAGGGAACGCTGGAATTCCGAAGAGAGTCCAGAAACGTCCAGTTAAATTTTGCAAGTTCGTGATCGAATATCGATGGTGTTGATCTTGATGTCTACTGATGTCTTGGCGATCCGGCGACACGTTGCGGAACAAACTGGGCAACTTCTTCGGGACACTATGCACTTTATTGCACGGGTCAAGCGAAGCAATTACACCAGGCCAGAGGGGTACTAGCGCCGCTCTGCCTGTCACCTGTCACGATGCTCTGACTCGCTCATCAAACTCTTCCTAAGCGAAGTCTCTCTCAGAGTTCCGCGAGTCCCTTCGCCTCTCCTATCTAGAATCCATCTGCCCTGATCAGATCTGCCCTCCGATCTCCCTCGATCGCCCTTTTCGCGCCAAAAAAGCCGCCCTTAAATCCCCTTGCCCAGAGTGCTGGGGACCCACTAGTTATCAATAGGGAATGGGCTTGTCACAGCGAGTCAGGAGAATTTTGTTCAAACTGAAGGAGCAAACAGCCCGCCGGTGCTCGCGGGGTTGTTGATTCGCGACCACAGCGTGAATTCCATGAAGACACGCGTTTCCGTTGACATACAGACAAAAACACGAAAACACAAGGAAGGCGAACACACTGCCGGAACCGCACTCACTGCCCCCCCCCCCCCCCCCCCCCTACATAGTCGCGCTCCCACCCTTCGCTGCTTGTCTCTGGGACATCCGGTGCGTCATGCGAGGGCCCCCGCCCTCGAAACACCAGGGGTCCACGCGTCGGCTCCGTTTTGCGGCTCGAACGCGACCTTGCGAGGCCTCGTCTTTTCGCAGTCGGCCACGGCGCAGTGGGCTAACCGCCGGTCTCGCACGCACTTTAGCGCGCTTGTTTTAAAAACAAACCCATTGGAACGGCGCCGGTGTGGCGGCTGCTCGAGGAGCACCGACAAAAAGCTACAAAGAAAACCGAGGAGGGCCAATCTGCTGCTGCTGGGTGAATTTCGTTCGATGGCCCCCTGCGCTACAGCCCCAGATCCAATTTTCTGCCTCCGGTGTGCGACTATAGTGGATATCGCTTAAGTGCATAACCCATTACAGCTCTTGGCGGAAGTCATCTGTGGGTAAGCGGCCGGATTTCCTGCGTTTACACGTTCGCGTCGGGGCCAAGGTCCATTGAAAGTACTTTCGTCTGCAATAACTATAGGATTGAAACCGCAGCATTGCCCTTATAAGCACGAGACTTTCTCTCCGCTATCAGCACATGCGGCCAGTGAACCCTCGTGTATCAGACGTGGCCTTACACCTTGAAGCTGCGAGAGATTGTCAACACGTACGAACTGATAGACGCTGTCACTCCGGTAAACGTTGCCGAGCGCTACTCGCGTACGCCATCGCATTGTCCGAAGCGAGGTGGAACAGCCGCATACGATGCGCTCACCTGAGACACTGTAGCTTGAAAATGGATCCTCTTCGAGAAGGCGTTAATCGCGTGCCTGCATTCTCCCTCCACCCCCTCAATCCCTTCCCGAAATGGTGCATTTTTTTCCTTTTCACGCGCAGACCAGTATCAAGGATATGACCGATGCCCCCACGCCCTTGATGATAATATGCCACCCACATTCGGATTAAATGAAGTCGGCCTTTTAAGCAGACAACTTAGCTTCCTCGTCACGAATTCCGGCGAGCTGAAAACGCGTTACAATTTTCTTCCGCGTCGCTTTCAGCTTGGCGTAGCTAGATTGGCCCTCGTGCACCAAACATGTCATTTTGCTCGCTCATAAATTATCTTCCTTGAAATCAGCAGAGTGGATAGTAGCGAATATTCTGACTTTCATGCTTCAGCATTTGCGCGTTTAAATTTATTTAAAGCATCGCCGAAATATTTGCAAAGAAGAAACATCAACGATCGCCAGCCCCTAAAGAGGGCTGGCCAAAAGCAGTGATCAGAAAGAAAAAAAGATTATTTTTTTTTTGCCGCTGGGATGGATTGTATGCACAAAGTGCATTGTATTACACTGCAGAAGTGTTACCAACGTAAGTATATGAATGAATGGAAAATGCACTCTTGAAGTGCATAGGTATGAGGCTATATGTTTCACACTGTTTTCGCACGAAGGCAAGAAGCATTCGAGTGAAATATCGGTACTAATGTACGCGTTTCTCCGACTCTGATAACGGCTGCGTCACCTAGCGGCTGTGGTTTGTTTACCACTGGACTTCAGCTCAGCCTGTCAGGTCACCACGAAATCTCGACACTCACATGCCCTGAAGCCGGATAGCAAGAAATTCGAATCATGAGCGTAAAAGAAAAAAAAAAGACACTAGTACTGCTCGCAGCTACAAAACAACACTCGCTCCACGCGGTGGCTCCAAACCGGCGGCGGATTGCAAGACGAGGAGAAAACTCGTTCTCCTCCCTTTCAGTTCCAGCAAACTCCGTTGCGGCGCCAGGTGCCAATCCTGCCACTTACCTCGGTTGCTCAGTAGTTCGCCGTAGCAGGAAGCGTGCTCTGTGCCAACGTCGATATCGCTTTAACCAATGGCCTCGCTACCACGCTACACTTACTCTGGCGGCAGCCGTTAAACGAGGCCGTTTGCAGCGCGGCCAAGCAGTGTCGCCACCTTACGGAGGAGCGCGGATCGAGCCTTCCTTTATCTCCTAGGCACACACTCGTCTATCGCGAATGTACCCGGCTCCTCTGACGAATGAGTCCTTGTCAGATAGGGACTTGAAAAGTGACTTTGTTTCACGTATCCCCTGCATATTCCCTTATACACACAAATGGTATGCCCAAAAACCCGCCATGAAGGCGAAATGCAGAAGCGCCTTTGTGATGTGAGATGTTGATCATGTCACGTTAGAGAACCCTAGGTGGTCGAAACTAATCCAGGACCCTCCACTGCGGCGTCCATCACACCCCACGAGCAGCCTTGAGACGATAATCAAAATGCAATACAACGTCGCCATCGTGGTCGCCAGCTCAACTACGTTCTGCGCAGGACAAATGTCTTCCCCACTGATCGCCAAATAGCGCTAGTTGCGGCCACTGTATCTCGCGAATTTCCCAATCTCATGTGTCCTCCGGAATCTCTTTCCTTCATTGCTACGCATGCCTTTTCTTGTAATCTACGTCGTTACTCTAAGGCTATACCCTAGGGATTAAAAATGTTCAGAAATTTCGAATCCCGAAAATAAAAAAACAGAGGAAAGAAATGTTTTAATCTGTTAGCATTAGAACTCATTAGCGCAAAAAGTGTCCGGCGTGCGAAGCAGCGGGGGTGAGGGGAAGCGTGAGAGGAAGAGGGAAGGAGGATAGTGGAGAGAAGGAGAGTCGGTGGGAGGCGACGGGTGGCGGGAGGTTAACCGCGGTCGCCAAGCTGAGTCGAGAGGTGAGGAAAATGGATACGATGTGGCGCACTGTGACTGCTGGATTAGATCCGGTAAGTGGAGAGGGGGTACGGCGGGCCTCACGGGGATTGACGAACTGGATCACGTCGCCCGCCATCGTTAGTGGGAACATAATAGGGGAATATAATTTATAATTTGCCGCATGAACCGTGACTATACAATTTTTAAAAATAGGCTTTTTGAGTTAGAACAACGCTTTTTTCTTGGGCATAACAATATCCGCGGCGTAGTACATCAGAATACACGAAGACGAACTAACTCAGACTGGTTAACTAATATTGAATAGTTAAGT
This sequence comes from Amblyomma americanum, assembly GCF_052857255.1. NCBI lineage: Eukaryota > Metazoa > Arthropoda > Arachnida > Ixodida > Ixodidae > Amblyomma > Amblyomma americanum. The sequence goes on along the minus strand of NC_135499.1, from coordinate 217,819,582 downwards.
TTTTAACTATTGTTGTTAGGTTTCTTAATTATTCAGAGGCGTGAAGCCCACGATAATATACATATCAGTTTTTAGAATTTCGAAACGGCGGTTACCAATCGGCGCTGTGGAAGAAGAAATTTTCGTTACATCGCGCACAAAATGCATGCACTTTCGATAGGCTTGCAGACAAATCAACCCCTCCAGTGCACTTAATTCGTCGCTCTGTTGGGCCACAACGTCGAGGGCATGGTGTACACCGTGGAAGAGGGTAACCGCGCTTTCGAAATTCTAGACTGATATTGATATTACTTACGGTGAGCTACAGACATCTAAATTAATAGCGAGCCTAGCAGTAATAGTTAAAAAGTTAACTATTCAATTTTAGTTAACCAGCCTGCCAGTTAACACGTCTTAGATGTATTCTGATGTACTACACCACTGACAATGCTATGCCGAAGAAAGCGCTCTTCTAACTAAAAAATCCTATCTTTAAAAATAGTGTAAAGTCCTAGGTGGCGCAACACCCTGTATATGGGAAACACCATAAAAATAGGAGAAAGAAGATACGAGCACAATTTATTGTCATACACGTCTGCAGTTTTACAACTAAACGATATTTTTACTAAGTCTTGTTAAGATACGTTCATTCTGTAATCTGTCATCAGAACCTGTTCATACAGCCGCTGGCTGGATGAGCGTGAATCGAAGGTACACCGAAAACTCTAATATCCGATTGTCGATCTCTTCCGTGAGGTGACAGTGTGCGCTGCACAGGAAAGTTTATTTACCGATATGTAAAGATATGAAAAAAATTAACAGGGACACCGAATTACGTGTCGGCATTGCGATAGCAATAAGCTGTTAATGTCTTTTAATTGAATTTTAACACGGAAGCGTTAAGGAGCTCGTGTCCCAGATAATCCAGCGTAGTCTTCGGCGTTGTCGGCATGGCACCGTGGCAGGTTGCACTTAAATTAATGACTGACCGCGGCAGGTTGCTCGGGAAGAGCAACCTGCGTCGCACAAGCAGCCCCACCGGCGGCAGCACCTGCCACCGCAGGACAGTGGCACATAGCTTAACCGCTGCACCACTGCGCCAGGAGCGGTATGAGGACTCCCAGGGATCTATGAATGAAAAGGAGAGAATGACCAGTTCTGTATATGTGGGCGTTACCACATTAGCTATCGCGTCATTCCCTTACGGCGTAGCTTGAGTGTCCCCTTCAATTTTCGTGTCATTCTTTCATAGTTGTGTCATTCTTTCATAGCAACCAGACCTCTCTACGGGTCGTACATGTCGTGGTTAGATGTTGTCCCAAAGGTGTCTAGAGGTGGCGACACGGACTCAATGAAGATACATCTAAACGCATAGTTGTCACTTCCGGTTCTGAAACTCATGAGACCGACGACGCATTTCTTTAAAGTTTGGGATTTTAATTAAACGCAGCGGTGATGTATACTCGCGTTTGTATAAATTATTTGCATATTGTGCATGCAGTTCAATTTATTAAAAGACGGAGTGTTACACTGCGGCACGCTTACTAAGAAGCCATTATTGGATATTGGCGTTTTACACGAAGGGTGCGCGACCCCTCACGTAAAACGGGGTTCTAAGAGAAATTCGGGCAATTTTTTCCTCACCCTCGCCGAGCTGCCTTGCGCATTCGCCTGTGGCGATGCCGTAGTTGGTGCTGGTGTGTTGCTTGTGGAAGATCGGCTGGGCACGAATTAGAGCGCTGTTCCAGCTGGCGAACATCCGGCAGTGCGGGAACTGCACCGCAGCTTGGCGCCGGCACAGGTGTTGATGCGTCACGGGACGCAGGATCACGTGACGGCATTCCAGCGCAACAAGAGCCGAGAGAGCAAAGACCGGGCCGCCTCAATGCCAGATTGTATTACCACGATGACTTGTGGCGACGCATTACAGCGCCCGTGCACTTGCCAAAAATTTCATCATATAGGCATGGTAAGCCAGTACACAACCTGAAACTATTCTGCCGCAGACCCGTTTTGTGACCGGTAAACACGTTTAGGCACAGCTCGTTATTTACATTCAAAACCAACAGTTTTGCACAAATAGTGCATGCAGATCTGAAGAAAGCCGATTTTTGTAACATAAAACATTGACAGGGAGTTTTTAACAGTGGTGTACAAAATATTGTACTAGGTGTCACAATGGCTAAAAATGCTAACATTGAAATGACAGGATTTGTCGAATAAGCCACCGGCGGAGGATCGCGGAATTGCTGTCTGTTTCACATACCCGCCACGGTGGCGCAGTGGTCAGGGCGCTCGGCTACTGATCCGGAGTTCCCGGGTTCGAACCCGACCGCGGCGGCCGCGTTTCGATGGAGGCGAAACGCAAAAGGCGCCCGTGTGCTGTGCGATGTAAGTGCAGGTTAAAGATCCCCAGGTGGTCGAAATTATTCCGGAGCCATCCACTATGGCACCTATTCTTCCTTTCTTCTCTCAGTCCCTCCTTTATCCCTTCCCTTACGGCGCGGTTCAGGTGTCCGCCGATATTTGACACACATACTGCGCCATTTCCTTTCACCAAAAATCAATTTTCAGTTTTTTTCTGTTTCGCACATAACGCTTGAAGATCAGAAGAAAAAATTGGCTGACGCTTCAGCATTGTTAGGCACGAAATAACGTGCGATAACACATATTTCGCAGGTGGACACCTCCGCCACGTACCTGAAATCGCGATTCTCGAGGATTCAACTGACCCAGGGAGCGTTATGCTCGTCTACAACTTTTTCATTGTCATTGCCAATTTACCGTATGTACTACCCCGATGGAAAGAAACGCGAACAGCCCGGCGCCAACATGCTTCACTGTTTCAATTTCCTTTCACCGCGCTTTTACTTCGGCGATATCAGAAAGACCCTAGACCGGTCCATGATACATTCTAGGACGACTCTAACGTCGTTTTCGTACCACCCACGTGAAACCGCGATGAAAATAAATTCCAACAGCAGGGCGTGTTGACGCCGGGTTGTTCGCGTTTCTTTCCATCGAGGTAGTAGGCTGGCGGCCTAGGGTACAGTGTTGCGCTTCTGCAGCAATGTTGCCAACGCCAACACGTACTGTTCCAGTGCCGTGTTTCTGCCACAATGTTCTCCATGCCAGCGCATGCAGCGCACATCTTTCTGCAACTACCGCCACATAGCTCAAAGAGCGAATATTAGTTTGATAGTAGTGTTAGTGGTGGAAGAAGACGGTGTGCAGTGCACAGTGCGAGAATGTGTCGCAGTTTGACAAGAGGCGTGATCATCTGCGGCGAGAGTGTTCGCATGCAGTGGCCAGCGAAGCTGATCTGTTCGCGCCGCCAGGGGTTCAAATCCTATGTTACATTCCAATGGCAGATCGAGAGCGCTCCGCCGGATCACAAACGGAGCGCGTAGTTCAGGCGGAGACCACTCCCTCCCATTTTGCCAATGGAATGCATGCGCTCCCGCGGGGGCACTTCAGCGCAAGAATAGCTCCAAGTTCCGGCAACATGGCGGCGCCCGTCGAAGCGCGGCCTCTCGCTTCACCAGCGATTCGTCCTTGCCGCCACTCTGTCTCTCACGTTCACGGTAAACAAAAAGCGCACGAAGCTTTCGCTTTGTGTGATGATGCCCGCACCACAAAATCTAGTGATGAAAGGCGCCAAACTTTCAGATTGCTTCCTTATTTACAGAGCTGCTAGGCTTAGAGAGTACGCGTCGTCTGACGTCAGAAAGCGCGGGAGGTTCAAACAAGTCAACGATTTCGGTCTTAAAAGCGGTCACAAAGAATTGACCGCGATGGAATTGACATCCTGTTAAGAAAATTTTTTGTTTTAACTTGTGCGGACGCGAACAAAACGAAAAATAATTACATTTGGGAGAATTCAATTTTTAAAAAAGTCAAAAATACAGCTTGTACGTTGCCCGGATCACCGCGTAGCGACGACAGGAACGCAGCGGCCGGTCGTGACCGGAAGCAGACGCGGGAAACTAAAACGTCGCGCGGGGTTCCGGTCAAATCTGCCGATTTCGGCGGAGCAAATATCGCTGCTCCACGGAGCGATCCGGGATTGACGTCTGATCCCGATCTGCCATTAGAACAGACAACTCGCACTCCCATTTTGCCATTGGAATACGATTGCTCCCAACAGAGCAGAAAAACTTGATCCGGATCTGCCATTGGAATTCAACACTAGTCTCGTCAGTATTTATTTATTTATGATTTGGCAAAAAATCCTAAAATTCAAGCATCATACAAACCGATGAGCCGGTTTGACCTCGTGAAGTAGTGCTTCCGCACCCCCCCCCCCCCAAAAAAAAAAATATATATTCTTAAAGGACACTGCAGAGAACAACTCCCTTATACTCTTGTTACCAGCAAAAATTGATTCACTTGCTCCTTCTGGCTATGTTGACGCTTTGAACACCCATTCACTGCCGAAAAAAATTGAATTTGCTATAGCTGCGACAATATGATAACATGAGAACCTCGTTTTGAGTTGTCATGCACGACCACACATGCCATACAAAGCGCACATACCGTGCATTACCAACATTGGCAGGTGACAATGTTCTTTCCGTGACAGCCACGTTCCGATCTCTCACTGCTCTCCCCTACTAGAGGAGAGGAGGGAGCATTTCCCTATCTCCCCTTTGCCTCATGGCAACAGTGGCAGGTGGCAAGCCACAGGTGTCTCTTCCGTGTGCCAACCTTGGCAGGTGACTCTTGCCACCTGCCTTATTTATGCTATGGCATAAAAATTTCCAGCCTGTCGATTTAAAATCCTGACGTCGTTACCGATAAGGACGGGTTTCCACCGTTTTGAAGTGAATGGCGGTACAGCGTAGCCTCTGAGATCCGTCACTGAAATACGTGTCGTCTAACGAATTTTACTTGCAAGATCGGTCGATGATGCCGACACTTATATTTCTCTCTCTCTTTTTGTTTTCATCCTTTCTTGCTTATAAAAGCCCTGTTTTCGGTGCAAGTGGTCTCTTTGTGATTAGAACGCTGTGCCTATCGATACAGGTCAACCTTTTATATCCTCAGTGTCCCCTTGATAACGGTGGAAAACTCTGTGTGCGTGAAAGTGGCGGTAGACATGCTACCAAGCTCACCGCTTTGTGAAATATTATCTACTGTTCTCGCTAGCGGCGCAAAAAACTGCTCCAATTGTGACATGAAGGAAATAACTTGCTGCTAGGTGTAGCACACTAATAGAAAAAGCTGCGAATTCGCTTTGTATACCGCAACGCTACTCACGATATGGCGGCATGCAACGTTGTTGAGAGTACAAGAGATGGTACCTTACGCGCATGGCCAGTGTATGCGTCCTTTTTTTTTTTGCTTCATGACTACTTCTAAAAGTGCCAGCTGCGAACGCAGCATCGGTGCGGCCCTCCAGAGCAACAACAGAGCAGGGCTGAAAACAGAGCTAACAGAGGTACGTGACAGAGGCATGACTCGCAGTGGGATATATCTTGCGTGCTCTAATCCGTGACCGACGATTAATGTCAGGAGAGAGTAAGCCGTATCGCGACTTTCTTTAGTGTTGTTTTCGTGTACTGCACAGCACAAGCCTGGCCATTGGTCAGCTTTGATTTGGGCGAAAGGTACACTCTCCCTGTATATTCACTTTCGATGCATACAACAAGTGAAACTCTTGATGCATTCAATCATTAAGTTGGTTGTGCGGTTGGTAATTAGACGATTCGTTCAGCAGAATTGGGCTCTGCGGAAGAGTTTTCTTTGTAGCAGCTCCCGACAGCACCCGCTGTTCAATTCACATGAGGCAGCGTGACAGCGGCTGCAAGCACTGCCAAAACGAGTGCTTTCTCGCCGGTGCGTGCTTCACTAAAACATTCCTAAACATTCTGCCGGGGAGTATACATGCTTATAAACCGCTACGCGGTGGCGTGCTGGGAGCCCCTTCAAACGCACGAAGTGCCGCGATCGCGACCGTGGCCGCGATAGGACGAAGCCATTGGCGTCCGCACGATTCACGGGCTCATGTATTGTCCTTGCGTGTCGTATATCCCTGGCGGAGCCAATTAAAACGTAGTCTTCTTTCCTGGCGGCCGCAAGCTGACGACCGGTCTCGACTCTCCGGCGAGCTCGGAATATGAGCGCGCATAAAATCCTCGCGTGCGCAGCGAATGCTGTACTGAGTATTATTGCCGTGTAGCAAAAGTCAGACTATGTTATTCCGAACTAGACAACGCGTAAGCTATAAAAATAAACCGCTGGCTCCCGTGTGTGTTGATATACGTACGCTATCGCCGCCTTGAGTACGATGGGCTTTGTGATAGCGGCCGGCAGACGGAACGAGCGCCTCTCTGTGTCTGTGAATGTGAACTCTTGCGAAAAATACCCCCGTTGTCCTCCGCACTGACAAACAGATCCGAGAGTTGCGGCATTGCTCAGCTGGCGTATTTAGAGCTTCGTGTTTTCAGTTTTTCTTTCGTCAATCTTCAAACGGGCATGATGTGCAGGCGCACTGACAAGCCAACACTCTCCAGTTATCCCATAGCAGCAGGACGTACTGAGCGATTCGAAGGGCAGAATAACATACGTGTGCGGTGCGATATCGGTGCGCACCAGAGAACCTAAGGTGGTCGAAGGTAATCCGTCATAGTCCATGTGCAGCTTAAGCACGTTAAGCCCCATATACCAGCAAATGCAAGAAAACGCATCGTCGTCAAGGCACAACAAAATGCGAACAAGAGAGGGCGCGGTCCTGCATACATAGGACGAAATTGGCCGCCCAGCTAACGACATTGAAGGCACGGTACAGTCGAGCATATATCTCCGTACGCCGCTACAGACAGACTCATTTCTGTTTGCATTTCATTGCACTTCGGCAGTAAACAGGGGAAAGGTGAGAACACGAGACGGTCGCTTTCATCTCACTTTTATTTTCAAGCACGGATTTCTCACGTGCAGTTCATCCAAGCGGGCGCGATCCTTCCCAAACGCAGTATGGAGACATCAGAACACAACCGCGTTCAGAGAGAGACTCGCAGCTGGGCTGTCCCGCGCAAGTACTCCCCTAACGCCGAGGTTCTGCCTACATGCACATATATGTGGACTCGATCATTCTACTTTACATACATAGATTGCGGGGAGTCGTCACACCACTCCTGACGCAGTGGTGCAGCTGTTAAGCGGTGCCCCGGCAGGTGGCTATTTCAAACGCAGCCAACGGTGGAGCTTGTGAGACCTAAAGGTTGCTCTTCCCGAGCAACTTATCGCGATCAATCATTAATTTAACTGTCACCTGCACGGTGGTAGTTTGATCACAATCCGATAGGCACGTTGTCGCCTGCCACGGTGGGAAGGTTGTGATGACCCGTTCCTTTTTGTGATTCAGGTGAGAAAACGCTTCGGCAAAACCCTTCGTAGAAACAACCTTTCTCTGATTTTGCTGCCGTTGTTTGAATAGTTTTGCAACATGTTGGTCTCTTTACCATCTCTGTTGTTACTAGCGGTGGACGTCGACACGAATCCCGGGCGAAACTCTAGAGGCCCGTGTACTGTGCGATGTCAGTGCACGTTAAAGAACCCCAGGTGGTCGAAATTTCCGGAGCATTTCACTACGGCGTCTCTCATAGCCTGAGTCGCTTTGGGACGTTAAACCCCATAAACCAAACCAATCCCGGGCGAAACAATTGATGAGCAACTGAAAGCGATCGCGAAAGACAGTCAGGAGAGAAAACGGTGACCAACCAAAAACTAGGTTCAACAGATAAAAAACTAGGAAAAATCGGTAAGATAGAAAAACAGGTAATGGAATGAGTGGAACGAGTTGATAAAATAGTGAAAATGATTGTATTCTTGACGAAAACAGTTGATAATCCAGATAACAGAAGCCGCAGGTCTAATATCATTATATATGGTACTCAGGAACAAGAATATGAGACCCCCCAAAGCCTGCAAGACACTGTGGAGAAAATTTTTGAAGAAAAGTTAGAAATCAGAACGGCGGGCTTTGAAAGGATCTATCGTCTCGGACGAAAGGAAGCATCTGACGATTCAAAGCATAAGCCTGTTGTCTTGAAATTATTTGACTACAAAGATAAAACTAACATACTGGGAAACTGCACTAAGCTGAAATAAACTGGGTATTCAATTGGAGAAGACTTTTCCCGAGCTGTGCGAGAAGTTAGGAAGAAAATCTGGGAACAAACAAAAGTAGACCGTGATCAAAAAGATAAGGTCTACCTTAAATACGGTAAAACAAAAATAAACAAGCGTTTGTACACATGGGACGAAGAAAAACGCGACATTATTGAAGCTGCGAAAAACGAAAACCAGGACGACCCTCCAGCCCGAGTAACTCGAAGCCGCCGACACCCCTAACTGTTATCAATGTTAAGGCGCGTAGCCTCGTAAACAGCTAGAGGCAGTCTTGATTGCTCTAAACCCTGATATTGTTTGGATCACGGAAACGTGGCTGCACGCAGATATCAAGAGCTCTGAAATTGCTACTCCTGGCTACACCATGGTTCGTAAAGACAGAATAACTAGAGGTGGGAGAGTGGCTGTGCTTCTGAGGCTATTCTGACGCTATTCACTAATGCCAGACGTCCTAGGCGTAGAAGCAGTCTGGTGTAATACTCAGCTTAGTCAGCGCTCTGCCTGCGTTGGCGCTGTGTACAGACCTCCAAACGCACAGGCTTCCTATCTTGAGCCGCTTCTTGAGTATATGCAGAGGTACATACTGGGAAGCGCTGTAATAATGGCAGGTAACTTCAACCTTCCAGACGTAAATTGGAACTTGTTAAACCCATCTATGGCAATAAACAATCTTCTGGTAATTTTTTTTTCACCCTGAATCTAGCACAGGCTGTTTCCAAGGCTACTGGTGGGCAGGGTACATCAAGCTCTATTCTGGATCTTATTTTCTTAAGCGATCATTTTCTGATGGAAAAGGTTAGGGTGAATATTTTGGATGGCTTATCTGATCATAATATTGTTGTGTGCACATTATCGTATCCAGGACGATTTCGCCAAAGTGGTTCTACAAAGCGCGTGTATGCTTTTAACAAAGCTGATGATAAAGCTATCATGACATACCTTCCACACGAATACCTATGCACTGAAAGCTCTGCAGACATCTATGAAATATGGCTGCAGTTGAAAAATCATGTGATGCACTGTACGAGGCAGTTTGTCCCACTAATAAAAAAGACCACAAGAAAGCACAATCCATGGATAACTCGCGAAGTAATTCACTTAAAACGTTGAATTAAAAGGTTGAGAAAATCCAACAAATCAAGTCCGGTCTCATACTACTGCCAAAAGGTTAATTCAATGAACAAAAAACAGAAGGAAAAGACAAAAAGAAGCAAAGCAGCACTTCTGTAAATCAACTGCTAGCAACTTTATCAAAGAATCACCCCACAAATTATGGCGCTATATTACTGATAAAAAGAAAACCCTCCAAACCCTTTGCCACCTTAAGAAGAAAAAAAGCAGGCGGGTTGCGTTTAACGCATTTTTACAATCCGTATTTACACCAGACAATGGTATTACGCATTCTTTTAGGCAAGAAACCAGAGAGCAATATTGTGTACTGGATGCTTCAGTCGCAACTGAAAAAGGAGTACTATCACTGTTGTCAAACCTAGATGATAAGAAGTGCAGCGGTCCGGACGAAATTACAAATGCCTTCTTGAAACGTTATGCCGAACCCATGAGTAAGCACCTATGCCTTGAGTTCAATAAGTCCATATGCGAGCGCTGCCTCCCAGCGGAATGGAAAGTTGCAATAATAATACCAGTTCATAAATCAGGTGATAAGACTTGCCAGTCAAATTATAGGCCTATTTCTCTTATGTGCACTTCCTGTAAAGTTTTAGAACACATTATCCTAAAATCAATAACAGAGTTCATTGAATCAAATAACATTATCCATCCCCAAGAACATGGCTTCAGGCGTGGTCTGTCTACTGTTACACAACTTGTTGAGACTCTACACGACATCGCAAAACCAATTAACGACCAAATGAAAACAGATGCAATGTTCTTAGGCTTCTCAAAGGCCTTCGACCGGGTCTGCCACGCCAAACTGCTACAGAAACTGGCGGGTCAGTAGTCCAACGGACCGCCAATTATTTAACCGACCGTCGCCGGTTCGGGTAACTCGGCGACCACACTTAAGATACTGTCCCTGTCCTTTCCGGTGCACCACAGGGCTCTGATTTAGCCCCTGTTCTCTTCCTTCTCTTCATAAACGACATTGCTGACCAGGTAGAAGCGAAACAGAGGTTGTTCGCAGATGATTGTGTACTATATAGAGAAATAAAAAGCCAAGAAGAACAAATAAGCTTACACAATGATTTTGGCAAGATAGCAGAATGGTGTTCGAAGTGACAAATGGTTATTAACTTAGAGAAAACAGTTTCAATGACTATAAAGAAAAAGAAATTCAAACTTAGCTTCCCTTACGTCTACAGCGGCACTGCCCTTAAGACAGTCACCGGGCATAAATACTTAGGCGTCATTATATCAGCCAGCCTGGGATGGACAGCTCACGTAGATCACGTAACAAACAAAGCGATGCGTAAGCTCATGTTTCTGAAACGAGCCCTGCGGTTTTCTACGAAAGAAGCCAAGCCTTTGGCGTATACTACTATCATTCGCCGAATACCATAATACGCAAACGTCGCCTGGTTCCCGTGCACGCAAGATAACATAACTGCGATTGAGGCTGTCCAGCGAAAAAGTGTGCGCTTTATCTGCAACAGATATAGGCGCACCGATTCTCCGACTTAACTATGCTCACTGCGGCCCGCGTTGTCATCCGCACTGACGCCCTCCAAGTTGTCCGGTTGCTACGACGTGTTAGCCGCTGTCCCACGATATGTCAGGACATCCACCGGCTCGCGGCAAGCATCCCGCAGCCAGTACGTATTGAGTGGGTCCCACGGGATCTGCTGCCCTATCAAAGGCAGGCAGATTTAGCGACCCGCCTTGCGAATCCAAACTCATCACCGCCTCGACTCCTTCATTCGGACAATTTTACCATCCTTTCATCGAGAAAGGAACTCCTCCGGCGCCGCCCACGTGCTCTCATCCCTCCGTGTGCGGTAACCCTCCCCCGCGGTCTTACCCGTGCAGAGGAGGTTGCGCTTAGGAGGATCCGGGTCGGGGTTGCCCTCACACCAGTCATCACTCGGAAGTGGCCTCAGTACTGAGAATTGTATCCTCGGCCAGGGTGTCCGATATGTAAACACGAGGACATTGAGGCCGACATTCATCACTTACCGTGGGACTGCCCAGCTCTCAAGCCTCCAAGGATCCGGCACCTGATGGTAGCAGGTCTTTCACCAAGCAACCCTGCTTCATACATTGCCTGGACGCAGGGACTGTACCATCGTTCTCTACAGGACTTCATCAAATCAGCTAACCTTTTTTCCATTCATTTAGATCATTCATCACACCTTCACTCATCATTGATGCCCTGGGGCAATAAATTTCGCTTTCAAAAAAAAAAGAGACTGTCTGGATTAGTTGTAACGCTTTTATTTGATCGATGGAGAAACGCGAGTGGGAAACCGGCCCTGCGTGTGTTTCTTATTACAGCAGATCTCATGCAACAATAATGTCTCAATCATTTAAAAAAAAAAAACGCTCATGATACAAACAGGTGCGACTTTTGCAAACAGAGTGCGCGCAATTGCTCGCATTGGAAGAAGAAATTCGGTACCTGGAGCGGCCATTAAATTACTGTCATATGTAGTTAAGCGACACCAGCAACGGAGAGCGAGATAATCAGCGTTGCCTAAACCTTCGTTTTCTTCTGTCATCACGAGGACAACGCCGCTTAAGCAGCGAATCCGCGAATGCGGAACGACAAATTCTTGCGCGCATTCACCCAGGCCGTATGATAATCTCAAAGGCCCACGTACCGCGTACAAGCACCTGCGCGTTCAAAAGGCACGAAGGCAGCGGAAACGGCGCAACACTGCACAGCTGCAGGCTGTGCCCACTTCGGCGAGCTGCTGGTGGCAAACGTTGCTGCAGCCCGATCTGCACGGAGCGCGTCCTCCGCCTGGCCCCGTAGAGAAGCGGTGCGTATGCAAAGGAAATACGAGTAGCTGATGCTGCGGAATGCCAGCTAGTGTACCCGTTAATTTATCAATAATAACGATAACTGCCACAAAAATATTGCTGGCCGCACCTCCCTGTGCCCAACGCTAATGCTTCCCATTTCCCCAGTGTGTGGTTGCTTTACTTTACTTTACTCTCAATTTCTTGTGCTTTATTCTATATGCTGGGTCAACTGAGCCTAGGCGGATTTCTTCGTTTCCCTGCTTCGGCTTTCAGCGAATACGCCGTGGCCTTTAGTTACACCACCGGTAATAGTCTACACATACATACCTATATATGCATGTGTCTATTTAAAGACGCAAAAGGTTTCCCGCCCGATGTAGCGCGTACATCAAAAGGGATGCTTTCACGTGACGGTCTAATTACGATGGGGGCCGAATTGTAGAGGCTCCTGTACTGTGCGATGTCAGTGCACGTTAAAGAACCCCAGGTGGTCGAAATTTCCGGAGCCCTTCACTACGACGTCCCTCATAGCCTGACTCGCTTTGGGACATTAAACCCCCATATACCAAACCAAACCAATATTTCCCTCACTGGTATATACTGCAAGCATGTGCCTTTCCTCGCATTCACTCGGACATTAATTTAACTCTTATTAACTAAAGGAAATGTCACACGAAAAGAAAAGAGAGAATTTTACACGATTCATTTGTTCAAAACATAAACGAACAGTTTCAGTAACTGATATGCTGAACTCATGCGGTCTGCAGTTACTGCAAACGAATTCAAGGAGAGGGCTGAGTCGGGCTGGTTGGTTCATGTTGAAATGGAGGCAAAACAGCGCTGACGGACGGGACGGAAGAAGGCGAGACAGACACATGCGCTGAACTAACAACCAACTGGTTTATTGCGAAAGAGGGGGCAATATAAAACATAGAAGGGAAGAAGAAATGCGGTGCAAAACAAGATATGGCATACATTCGGGATATCATCACTGATTAAGAAACGCGATCTCCTGTGGGAATAGAGCCACCGATGGTTGGCTTACACATGAGTTGCCTAATGCATGAATGTGAAAGGCCTCCGATATCAGGCGCGAGGTATGATCGTTATATTTGGCGATGATAGTTGTTTGGTTCAAAAACGCCTCACATTCTTCGCAATCTGCGAAATGAATGACCATATTATTTCGGCGTGACTTGTTTTCAATGTCTTTCGCGTGTTCGCGTAGCCGATCGTTGACGCACCGTCCGGTCTCTCCGATGTAGAAACGGCCGCATGACAGTGGGACCTTGTACACTACACCACAGCAACAGTTGACAAATTTGTTTCTGTGTTTCTTCTGACAAGACTTCTTTCCACTCTCCTGATTCACTCTCTTGCACAGGCCTCCCAACTTGTTCCTGGCAGAGAAAAGGAGCTTTACGCCGGCTTTGTTCACAATCTTTTTCAGGTTATGCGAAACTTGGTGAACATACGGAATACATGTTATGTGCTTAGTGTCCAGTTTGCGCGTTTCCTTCTGAATTCTGCATTCTTTTAATATCGACTCTGCTATGCTAGATAAGATCTTCGTCGGGTATCCCGCAGCGGTAAGCCTAGTAACCTGCGCGTAAAAGCTGGCTTGGGTCTTATGTGAACATGATCTAAACAGAGCGGCTTTCATGCATGTTTTCGCTATCCCGCGCTTGACTATCTTAGAGTGGGCCGACCGGAAGGGGAGCAGGCTTTTCTGGGAGCGCGGGGAGTATATCCAACACACATGGTGACACGATAGCACAAGTTCCAGATCCAAAAACCTTAGTTTGTTGTTAGTAGGTAGCTCTGTGGTCAATTGTAGGTTGTTAAGTTCAGTACTGAACACGTCAAAAATCTGAGCAACAGTTTGTTGGGCGTTACTTTTGCGATAAAATACTAAAAAGTCATCTACATAACGCATAACCTTAACAACGGTGCCGTCCAGCTTGGCTTGAAGTTGTCTATCGCACGATGCTAAGAACAGATCGCGCCTGATATCGGAGGCCTTTCACATTCATGCATTAGGCAACTCATGTGTAAGCCAACCATCGGTGGCTCTATTCCCACAGGAGATCGCTTTTCTTAATCAGTGATGATATCCCGAATGTATGCCATATCATGTTTTGCACCGCATTTCTTCTTCCCTTCTATGCTTTATATTGCCCCCTCTTTCGCAATAAACCATTTGGTTGTTAGTTCAGCGCATGTGTCTGTCTCGCCTTCTTCCGTCCCGTCCGTCAGCGCTGTTTTGCTTCCATTTCAACTGCAAACGAGACGCAAAAATCAGAGGTTAAAAACATTGCAGTAAATCAATATTGGCGGCATTAAGATTAATAAGCATATATATTTGCAACCTCCAGATAGACTGAGCTCCTGCCTGAATCATCACAAATCATCAGCCCGACCATTCATGACCCGAACTAACGTATTCCGTTGCTCATTTTTCCCCATGCTATAGGAATGTGAAACAAACTGCCCGCTCATGCCACTCAGTCTTCAAGTGTAACAGCATTTGCGAATGTCATTAATGAATATGTCTAGAAATGAGATCGCTGTGGATGTGCACCTGTTTGAATGTCACGAATTAATTTTATATACCGGGTCGTGGAACAGTGACGAGAATTATCTTACATTTTTGTTATCCTGTATTATGCACTGGAAGTGTGTGATTGTGCTGTCCGGCCTATCGCCGGAGTCGTTAATGCGCAGGCGCGCAAAACGAATAAAAGGCGTGCGCTGCAACCTGCGCTCGGGTTTATCTCGACCAGCCACACACCGACGAACATGTGGCAACAAACGTCGCTTCGCCTCTGGAAACTTGTCGGCTTCTTCGCGTGAACCACGCAACACAACAGTTTATTCTTGTGTTTTTCATTTTCCCTCCCTGTAATGACCCTCAAATGAGCGTTTACAGCATTAATAAATAAATATATTTACGTGCAGGTCTGCAGGTTAGAGAGAGAAAGACGAACAGAATGGCAGGGAGGTTAACTATAGCAGCGCCCGGTATGCTACCCTACACGTGGGAAGGGGAATGGAGGGAGAGTAGAGAGAGCAAAGGGAGATTACTTTTCCACAGGTCCGTTGGCCATTACTTGCAGGGTACACAGGGCACACACTGATAGTTCACAACCTTGCACTCAGTCCTGAGTCCTTCCTTTAGGAACTTGAAAAGTTCCTTCCCTGCAGGTTAGACTTTCTGCAATGCAAGTCAGCATAGAGCGCGGTCCCTTCCTCGAGGAAACAGCTTCAACAAGGGCGTTAGTGTTAAAAATTATTCAGGTGTTTTCTTTTCGTGTGTGAAGCGTCCTGCATATGCGAATTCCTTGACGCTCACGTCTGCTGAGCTGAAGGGGAAAAAATATTAGGTGCGATCAGTTGGATTGAAACGGAGGAAATGCGATATCATTCTTCTTTTATTCGCCAATCTATACCGATTATGATTTGATTCCAATACAAATCTGAGTCCATTGTCTTTCACTCCCCCATCTACTCCAATTCTGATTGTATTCCAAATCATACTACGCAACTATGCAAAATGTGTCGTGCACATTGTGAGATCGTAGCGAGGAAACAGCGGAACATTTACTTTGCAAATGCCCTGTTTTCAGCTCAAAAAGAAATACGCTGCGCTGTTCTCTGAACTTCGTTGATCCTTGCCCCCTGATGGATGGCAAGATCCTCGGACTGTGGCATCAACAATCGGCGGCCCTCAAAGCAGTGTTTCGCTACGTGAGGGCCTCATTCTTGCGTGTCAGATTGGGACTGCGAACCTCACCCCTTCCCACTTTTAGTGCGAAAGCCCTATTTCATGAGCTCGAACCGGCTCCCCGAGTTGGTGTCAAGCTTGGCTTTGAGGGTGACCTTGGTCAAATGATAAATAAAATAAACATTGCAACGACTAGGATTTGAACCCACGGTGGCGAGAACAGATTAGCTTCGCTGGCCACTACACGAGAACCGAACATCGCCGGTAAACAGTCTTTCAATTGAAGCTAACATGCGCGCACTAGATGATAGAAGAGTCGCACTTACACGCGCATTCGTCCTAAAAACCCGTTCTCTTCCTGAACATCTCTGCCATTCCATTGTCACCAAGTGACCATCTGAAAGATTATTCAACAACAAGCCACATTTTATCAGGCCACTAATACTGCGCTTTGAAGGTTAATTCGAAGAGTTAGCAGTACTAGATACCCTATCGAATATTGCACAAGGATATGAATATTTGCTACCATGGTACAGCCTCCCTTCAGTATGTGATTTCACGCTTACAGAAAAACGAAACGCCACATGAGCACATTGTACAAGAATTCTTTGCACTACACAGAAAATATGACACCTACACTGAATTTTACGCTGATGTCTCAACAACATAAATTCATGTTGGGTGTGCTGTAACTTAAGAAATAAAGATTTTAAAATGATACGACTGCCACAATACGCATTGGTTTTTACTGCCAATTGTCATGTCATCTTTGTAGCCATCGCCGCAGCCATAACACCTCGTGTTAAACTGCAACACACTCGCGCTGTGCATTGCACATCTGTCTTCATCATCTTCCATGTGCGGCGCGAACAGATAAGCTTAACCTCGATCACATCTAAACCTGAGTCTAATATCGTCGCCGGACGTTCCGACCACCCATGAAAGCAAAACCATGAGCCAGACAGGCTAAACACACGCTTTCGCACGTCTACTCAGTTTAGCTGCATTAAAACCCTACCACTTTTTTCAGCTCGTACCTTGTGGGGTTTTGCTGGGGAGATAAATAGTTTCTCTCCACTTAATCGCGGCTGACACAGTTCAAAACCGCCAGACCCCACCCCGTGGTCGCGTTCGCTACCGAGCGCTCGCCGACCACGGCGGGCCTTGCTCTGAGGGAACAAAGGAACGACACATTGGCTGACACAAACAGGCATTTATTGCTACAGCAACAATAACGTGAGCTAGCAACAAGATATGCTAATGATTCGAGGTCGTCCGACTCACCAGCAAGGTTGCGAGCGAATATTCGCCCACTCTAGGGCAAGGGATACTCCGGAGGCCGGACGGGACGAGATACGGGAGCGAGTCTCCCCGTCGCTTCCTCGCCCCGCTGGCGAAGAGCGGAGCCGCGAGCGACACGTCCGCTCGCGCCGATGATCTCCGCCGAAACGCCTCATGCCCTCTCCCGCGCTGCGACGCTGGCGCCCTCTCTTGTTAGTTAAGGTAACTGACAAGGGAATGTGTTCCTTCTCGAGGCTAGGCTGCTGCTACACGGTGCCTCACGGGAAAGAAAACACAGGGGACTGCAGGGCAGGTCCCCACAACCTCCTACTAAACTAGGCCAGATGGACTGATAGAAACAGTAATACGAGTACAATTTGGCAAATTTAAACACACTTTATGATTATTTAAACTGCTGGAAATTCTCCTTTCATCTGCTAAATCCGATCGGTCGGTTCATATTCGACGCCACCAATGCGTTGTAGCAGGCACAGGGATTCGCTACGATGCACTGACATCGTTAAAGAATGATAGGTTTATTGCAGCCCACTTTGCTTCAGAGCTGGACAGATGGTGAATGTACTGCAGCTATAAAACTACGTGTACGCAGCGAACGTCTCAGCGTTCCCCCGATCACGGCCTGCCAGCTATTCGTAGCCTCGTGCCCTGCAAGTAAAAACGAACGGTGGATAGCGAAAAAGCAACAGCTGCTCTGCGCGCGGGTTGTTGTTAGTGCGGGTCATGCAAATGTACCCCAACATTCCTAAAATGCTCGCTTAAGCGCTCACTGAAGCGCTCGCTTAAGCGCTCGCTTAAGCGCTCACAGGGACTTTAACGATGCACTGGCATCGTTAAAGAATGATAGGTTTATTGCAGCCCACTTTGCTTCAGAGCTGGACAGATGGTGAATGTACTGCAGCTATAAAACTACGTGTACGCAGCGAATGTCTCAGCGTTCCCCCGATCACGGCCTGCCAGCTATTCGTAGCCTCGTGCCCTGCAAGTAAAAACGAACGGTGGATAGCGAAAAAGCAACAGCTGCCCTACGCGCGGGTTGTTGTTAGTGCGGGTCATGCAAATGTGCCCCAACATTCCTAAAATGCTCGCTTAAGCGCTCACTGAACTAAAGTTCCACAGAAAGGGGTCCATGTAGCGGTTCTCTCCTTACTGCGAAACCTATACGTTTTCAAAAACAGCGACAGCGAGACATATCGCAGTGCTTTGAGAGCATTACGCGAAAGTGTAAAGGCCCCGTGACGCGGAACAGTCGGCGTTGTGGTCGGCGTGACAGCAAAATCCTGACTGGTCGAAAAGGTGGCTGTTACAAGAGACTCCGATGGCTAGCATCAGCCATAGCACCGGCGCATCGGAAACCCCCTAACCCTCGGGATGCGAGTCAGACAATCTACCGTTGCGCCACGCGGCACGTCGTGCGGCTTGGTTAAAGGGACGCTGAGGGGAAACTTAAGTTGCCTTGTACCGATTGAATACCAGCTCCTAACCACATAAAGACCACTTTAACTGAAAACAAAGCTCATGCAAGGTAGGAAAGGGAAAAAACTAAAATACAGGTATCGCCGCCACAGGCCAATTTCGCAAGCACAAGCGCGATGACTAAATAGCCGTAACAACGAATCTCTGCGGCTGACGAACGTCTGACTGGCTAAGACTGACTAAGGTTGCGCGTTTGATCGATTAAGTTTTGTTTTGAAACCGCTAGTGCACTTTTATCACACGAGGAAGATGGAAAAGACAACCTGAATGTTGGAAGTCAAAGGAAACCTGTAACTGGCGGCGCAACAGGCGGCCAGCTGAGTTTCGATATTCTTTGGGGTGTCTCGCGGCTATGCGCTTCGCGCGCCCGCGTGGTTTCGTTTTTGACGCACCTCAGTTTACAAGGGCGGAGCAGCGGAGGACCTCCAAGTACCCGTCGAAGTGCTCCTCGCACGAAGTTTGTGCAACGGAACGCACCTGCGACAATGAAAATGAGCTGTGGATAGCTAATGTTCCACGCGCCTCCACGTTAGCAAACTCACCGCTCGGCGTGTTCATTTCGTCAACGTACGAAAACGCTAGGCTGCATAACCAGCCTAACGAGGACTATTATTACAGAATTAAAATATGCCTGCACGTACCAGCCTCTACACATCAGTCGTGACGGTGGCTCGGCGGTAACAGCTACGCTGCCGACTCCTCGGCGCTCAGACTTTCTTGCCAGACCCGCTGCCTCTGCCCTCAAAAGCATCGCACGTTCTCTGGGGTTGAGGTCGCTGAAGTGCAGGCCACAGTTCTTTGCGAGAACTTCGTTGTCGTAACCGGGAACGGGACCCATCGTAACGTTTGGGAAAACGTAAACGAAGCGCCGACGGCTGATAGAGGCCTTCAACATTCTGCCGGCAGTATACGTTCTCACTTCGGCTGCTGCTGGTGGCAGCAGAGCGCAGCGCAGTGCAATCACAGAGTCCCCGTTCCCGCCACTTTACGTCACTTTTCTCCCATTCGTCATCAGAGAGTTCCGAGTTTGATTCGGAGCGGCGGGAAAATGTATTTTAACTTCGAATTCAAATATCTTAGCAATAAACGCGCCTTTCGCTGCCGGACAAGCCGCAAAAAAGCCACGAAATCTCGAACTATCCGATTTTGCAAAAAAAAAAAATGGTTACGTTGTCCTCAGTGTCCCTTTAAACTTTTTTGTGTTGATTTCTTCTTGTCCTTTTCTATCCTCCTTTTCTCCGTCATTTGTTGTATCTTGTTTTTCTTCTCCACCTTTTAATTTGTCCATCTCCTTCTATTTCACCTTCTTCACCCTTAAGGCGGAGCTTAAGTGTCTCCTCCAATTTTTTTATATCTTCTTGGTTGTTGAAGGGTTAAATGACCGCTACTATTCCAAGCATTCGGCGCGCCCACGTTTGTGAGGAACAGAGGCCTGTGGCGAGAAACGAATCGTAGAAAAGCAGGCAACGGAGAGTGCATAGCATCACAGCTGCAGTCGGATCCTCGTGTCCTCAGTGAGACCAAACTTTGCCCCTAGTTTGCAGTCTGCGCGGGGGCAGCTGCACTGTGGGGCGCTTTACGGGTTCCACGCGCTCGGCCTAGAGGACGTAAGGTAAATATAAAAAATAGGCTGCACAGGAAATAGCAGTCTACAGACAGGGTGACAAACTCCTAGAGGGCAGTGGGAACCGCTGCCAACAACTGCTTGTAATACTGGGAAGGGTTGGGGTGCGAAGTTCCTGCACGGTTTCCCCAAAATAAAAAAAAAACTGTATAAAAAATGTATACTGGCTTCATCATGTGTTTTCTGACGCTATAATACTAACTGGTTTAGACTTTTTCTAAATATCCAATGAATAAAAATTCCATTTAGTACCTAATACGATAACTAACTGAAATTATTTTTCGAGTTAAATTGGGAATATCGTCTCTTGCATAGATAGTCTCCATCAAAAGTGTCCAGCCACAAAAGCCCATTATACACAGTGGTGCGGGCCAGGACCTTTTACTTTAATTTTCTTTTCGTTTTCACAACGTAGCATATTTGTTGCATCTCGCAGAGCATACGACAACCTTCCTCAGAGCTCGGCAGAGGTGACGCGGAGGTCTGATCCCGTTCCAGGGATTGAAGCACCAGGAGTGCCGTAAGGGTCGTGCCACATGGCTCGAGCGCGAACCCTTTGTGCAGGAAACCTATACTAAATGTTACATGTGACTAAATGGACTTCAGGAAACGAACGAATGAGTTAGTGAGCGGCCATGCATTGGTGCTGGCGAGACACATTTCAACGAAAGAATGAGCGCTAAGTCAGCGGGGCGGGCGCCAACAGAGCGGCGCCGCATGTATACGAAGCGAAAAAAAAACAGTCACAAAAGACAAGGGACAAGAGAAGGAGTGTACACGCCACAACGACTGCATGGTTCCCGACAGTCGTGACCACCGAAATTTTTTTTCGAGTTGATGTGTTGCCGAAATGTACGTTTACGTGCGGTATAGTCTACTGGGAAGTCAGATCGCTGGCGAGTTGTCAAGGCATGCAAATGCGAGCCCCCACTTGGCCCCTCGGGATAGCCCATTGGCAACGTCAGTGACTTGCTCCACGGCAGTCCGGCTGCGATAAAATGGGCTGCGTGTAAGCGGTTCTTCGTCGCTCTGAGAGCCTCCTTATCCAAGGAACGGATAAGGATTCTTCTAAAATTAGATGGCTCCCTTCAATACTGTCTTGAGTTAAGGAAGCACGGAGGGCTCCTCATTTGAAATTGAAAAACCGCGCAAGCTGAGGAGCGTTCTAAAATTCGGCCAATTTATCGCAGCCGGACTGCCGTGGAGCAACTCACTCACGTTGCCTATGTGCTATCCCGAGGGGCCAAGCGGGGGCTCGCATTTGCATGCCTTGACAACTCGCCAGCGATCCGACTTCCCAGTGGACTATACCGCACGTGAACGTGCATTTCGGCAACATATCAACTCGAAAAAAAATTCGGTGGTCATGACTGGCGGGAACCATGCAGCCTCGCTTCGTATACATGGGGAGCAGCGCTGTTGGGGCCCGCCCCGCTGACTTAGCGCTCATTCTTTGGTTGAAATGTGTCTCCCCAGCACCAATGAATGGCCGCTCACTAACTCATTCGTTCGTTTCCTGAAGTCCATTGAGTCACATGTAACATTTAGTATAGGTTTCCTGCACAAAGGGTTCGCGCTCGAGCCATGTGGCACGACCCTTACGGCACTCCTGGTGCTTGAATCCCTGGAACGGGATCAGACCTACGCGTCACCTCTGCCGAGCTCTGAGGAAGGTTGTCGTATGCTCTGCGAGATGCGACAAATATGCTACGTTGTGAAAACGAAGAGAAAATTAAAGTAAAAGGTCCTGGCCCGCGCCACTGTGTATAATGGGCTTTTGTGGCTGGACGCTTTTGAAGGAGACTATCTATGCAAGAGACCATATTCCCAATTGAACTCGAAAAATAATTTTATTTAGTTATTGTACTAGGTATTAAACGAAATGTTTAATCATTGGATATTTAGAAAAAGTCTAAACCAGTTAGTATTATAGTGTCAGAAAACACATGATGAATTGGTTTTGTTTTTTTGGGGGGAAAGGAAATGGCGCAGTATCTGTCTCGATATATCGTTGGACACCTGAAAAGCGCCGTAAGGGAAGGGATAAAAGAGGGAGTGAAAAAGGAAAGGAAGAAGGAGGTGCCGTAGTGGAGGACTCTGGAATAATTTCGACCACCTGGGGATCTTTAACGTGCACTGACATCGCACAGCACACGGGCGCCGTAGCGTTTTTCCAGTATACATTTTTTATAGACACTTTTTTTTTATTCTGGGGAAACCGTGCAGGAACTTCGGATCCCAACCCTTCCCAGTATTACAAGCAGTTGTTGGCAGCTGTTCCCACTGCCCTCTAGGGGTTTGTCACCCTGTCTGTAGACTGCTATTTCCTGTGGAGCCTATTTTTTATATTTACTTTACGTCCTCAAGGCCGAGCGCGTGGAACTCGTAAAGCGCCCCACAGTGCAGCTGCCCCCGCGCAGACTGCAAACTAGGGCAAAGTTTGGTCTCACTGAGGACACGAGGATCCGACTGCAGCTGTGATGCTATGCACTCTCCGTTGCCTGCTTTTTTACGATTCGTTTCTCGCCACAGGCCTTTGTTCCTCACAAAAGTGGGCGCGCCGAATGCTTTAAATAGTAGCGGTCATTTAACCCTTCAACAACCAAGAAGATGCAAAAAAAAATTGGAGGGGACACTTAAGCTCCGCCTTAAGGGTGAAAAAGGTGAAATAGAAGGAGATAGACAAATTAAAAGGTGGAGAAGAAAAACAAGATACAACAAAAGACGGAGAAAAGGAGGATAGAAGAGGAAAAGAAGAAATGACCACTTAAAAGATTAAAAGGACACTGAGGTCAATGCAATCGTTCTTTTTTTCAAAATCTGGTAGTTCGAGATTTCGTGGCTTTGTTGCTGCTTGTCCAGCAGCGAAAAGCGCGTTTATTGCTAAGATATTTGAATTCGAATTTAAAATACATTTTCCCGCCGCTCGGAATCAAGCTTGGAACTCTCTGATGACGAAATAGGAGAAAAGTGACGTAAAGTGGCGGGAACGGGGACTCTGAGATTGCACTGCGCTGCGCTCTGCTGCCACCAGCAGCAGCCGAAGTGAGAACGTATACTGCCGGCAGAATGTTGAAGGCCTCTATCAGCCGTCGGCGCTTCGTTTACGTTTGCCCAAACGTTACGATGGGTCCCGTTCCCGGTTACGACAACGAAGTTCTCGCAAAGAACTGTGGCCTGCACTTCAGCGACCTCAACCCCAGAGAGCGTGCGATGCTTTTGAGGCCAGAGGCAGCGGGTCTGGCAAGGAAGTCCGAGCGCCGAGGAGTCGGCAGCGTAGCTGTCACCGCCGAGCCACCGTCATGACTGATGTGTAGAGACTAGTACGTGCAGGCATATTTTAATTCTGTAATAACAGTCCTCGTTGGGCTGGTTATGCAGCCTAGCGTTTTCGTACGTTGACGAAATGAACACACCGAGCGGTGCGTTTGCTAACGTGGAGGCGCGTGGAACATTAGCTCATTTTCCTTGTCGCAGGTGCGTTTCGTTGCACAAACTTCGTGCGAGGAGCACTTCGACAGGCACTTAAAGGCCCTCCGCTGCTCCGCCCTTGTAAATTGAGGTGTGTCAAAAACGAAACCACGCGGGCGCGCGAAGCGCATAGCCGCGAGACACCCCAAAGCATATCGAAACTCAGCTGGCCGCCTGTTGCGCCGCCAGTTGCAGGTTTCCTTTGACTTCCAACATTCAGGTTGTCTTTTCCGTCTTCCTCGCGTGATAAAAGTGCACTAGCGGTTTCAAAACAAAACTTAATCGATCAAACGCGTAACCTTAGCCAACCTTAGCCAGTCAGACGTTAGTCAGCCTCAGAGACTTCAGGCTACGAATGAATGATTTAGTGAGCGGCCATGCATTGTTGCTGGGGAGACACATTTCAACGAAAGAATGAGCGCTAAGTCAGCGGGGCGGGCCCCAACAGCGCTGCGCCGCATGTATACGAAGCGAGGCTGCATGGTTCCCGCCAGTCATGACCACCGAAATTTTTTTTTCGAGTTGATATGTTGCTGAAATGCACGTTTACGTGTGGTATAGTCAACCGGGAAGTCGGAGCGCTGGTGAGTTGTCAAGGCATGCAAATGCGAGCCCCCACTTGGCCCCTCGGGATAGCACATTGGCAACGTCAGTGACTTGCTCCACGGCAGTCCGGCTGCGATAAATTGGCCGAATTTTAGAACGCTCCTCAGCTTGTGCGGTTTTCCCATTTCAAGTGAGGAGCCCTCCATGCTTCCTTAACTCAAGAAAGTATTGAAGGGAGCCATTTAATTATAGAAGAATCCTTATCCGCTCCTTGGATAAGGAGGCTTTCAGAGCGGCGAAGAGCCGCTTACACGCACATGGTGTCGAGAATATGTTCCTGATAGAAGTTTTTCTGGATTGGAAAAAAAAAAGACTAGCACGCATATAAAATTTTGCTATTTCGTTTGAGGCATAAGCGCCCGCGTGTGCGCTGATTTTGCATTTTACGCAGTTTTTTTTTCAAGGCTGTAGGTGACTTGGCAGGAAAATTCACAGTTTGTTTGGCAACGTCAAATCGTTTACAGTGCGGTGGCAGCTCGTACGTTGCTGTCGGAGACAAGTACGCATGGAGAGCAGAACCGCAAAACAGGACGGGACTGAGGCAGGCGACAACACAGGGCGGTCAGTCCGTCCCGTTTTGCGGTTTTGCTCTTCATGATGTCGTACCAACTGGCCTACACCAAAGTCCTTCTAAGTTACGCATGGACATCGCTTTACGCACTCAGGCACCCCAAAAACAAATCTGCTGCAGCCGTCGAACATGCAGACAACGGGTACTGAGTTTAGCATGGGCTAAGCCGCCATTTTGAACTCGGCGCTGTCGTAAACGCCGGAGTCACCCTACGGCGCGAGCGTAGAGCGAGTGGTTGTGCACTGAAGCATATGTTCAGGACCAGGAGCGAGGTGAGGAAACTATGAAGGTAGCACTGCGCCTACCTCAAGAAAAGCATGCTCCAAAGGAACCCTTACTACGGGCTCCTTAGTAAGGCGTATTTAGAAACTGACTGAAGGAGGGCACGCCGCTCCCAAGGCATCCTCAATGAGGCAAGGAGCATTCTAAAATTTGGCCCTACAATGTATATTCACATTCCAAGACAGCACCCGGCTTTGTAGAGCTTTAGCGTAGTGGAAATGCATCAGCTGGGTGAATCATAGTTTCTAAATATTACCCAAAGGAAAAGCTGGCGCCACCGTCTGAGCGAGTTTTTTTAGGTTTTAGGAATCCCATAGGTTTTAGGACTCCATAGGTTTTAGGAATCGACGAGCTTAAAAGGGTCGAATGCGTGAAACTTGCACGTAAAGCATGCGATGTCCCTTTGGCCTAGCATTTTAAACGGTGACGTAATTGCCGATTAAAATCGCGACGGCCTTCAAGATTCTTTGCAGCGCACAACGCCAAGTGGGGGTGGGGGGGGGGGGGGGGGGGGGAGCATGTTGACGTCATCGAAGGTATCGGTACATTGAAAACGCATAAACGCCTGTACTGAAGGCAAAAAAAAAATCCAAGACCACCGAATTAAGGAAAAGCCCGCCGAGCGTTGTTTGGCAGCAACCAACTAGGCACGCGAGGGTGTGGCAGACGACAGCGGTAATTTGAAATCACATATTCAGTGACGTCACACTGCACTTCCCCGCACTAACCCGGGGTTCTGAGGATAAGCACAAAACTCAATCGTCGATTATGTCAATATTTTAAATGCTAGTGCAATAACACTTGATATGCTTTACCTACAGCCTGTATAGATTTTAATCCTTCATTATCGCGAAATTCTGAAAAAGTTGTGCAGTTGCCCTTCAATGATAACTCCATCCTCTGCGGGAATGCCGGTAAGACGAGGTTTCGTGTTTGGCTTGGCTATAGTGTCAGGCCAAAGACGCGGATTGCATCTAGAAATTGATAGTTGCGCCGTAATGCTCCCTTCTGTGCGCGGGTTAAATTATTTCAATACTGCGTTTTTCACACCTTCAAAGCATTTAACGCAACTGAAAGTTCGGTGTTAGGCTGGTGTGGAAACATTCACAGAATTTCTTCGAGGTTAGTCTCGAGAAGGGTCGTATTTTTACGGCTTAATGCACGTTTTCTTTTTTTACAATAGCCAAGCCAAGTAATAAACCTCGTCTTCCCGGCATTCCTGCGCCTGACCATGGTAGATGAAGTGCATCGCCGGCAGCGCTCCCTCCAGCTATATTAGGAAACTTTATGGGGGAAATGCGCTAATGCGTTTCCGCTGTGCTGAAACAGCCCAACGAGAGACGCCATAGTTGCAGTGCCCCGATCTTCTGCGAACACCTGGAGTTGTTTCGAGTGCGCCGTGGTCTGAACACATCGTGCGTTAGGCGGCAGTGATAACTCTGCGTACATCCGTTCTTTTCCAGAGCAGTAGCACTACTAGCCGCATGCACTTTACGGATTTCGGGCATGCGTATATACGTCCATGAAGCCTCTTGCACCTTTGCGCGCGCCCACGGGTGAGAGGAGGCGAAGAATCACAGCTGCGGTATGTGGGAGCCAATCAGAAGCTCACGTCATACATGACGTCACAGGCGGCAAAGCCAATCAGAGCGTTGCTAACGCAAGCTTAGCAAGGAGCGCGTTCAGCCATTAAATGCGCGTCCAAAATCCGCTCCCCAAAGTATCCCAAAGTAATCACCTCACCTCCTCCTTCCTGACACTGCACGCCTGTTCTGACGCATCTGTATCTGCCACGAAGTAGAACGATCTTGCGGACTAGTTGGTTCATTGCAGAAAAAAGGCCTTTTTTGTTCCTGTTCTCCTGTCGTGTCTCATTAGCGCAGTATACTGCATCTTTTTTGTATATGCTACGTTCGACACGAACACATGCTCGTTACGTACGCATCCGTCTCGGCGGCGCGCGAACCGTAGGTCGCATTAGGTATGGAGGCCTTTGAAACCCTGCAGTGGGCGTAGTCAGGCTGATGATGATGTGAGGCAGGGCCTTTCCGATTCTCTAAAGAAGTCCGCCCTGATGGACGGCGTAAACAACAGCGAACTCCAGTGCTACTGCGCGATATTGCGGGCTTATAGCCATGCTAAACAGTCTACTTTTTTCAACGCAGGACTGGCTTCACCGAGGACGGCTCCTGCGTAGAGTGGCAGCGCCGCAGCGGTTTTCTCTCGTAACGGGGCGCGCACGGGGGCCGCCTGTTGCACCTGTCCCATGTCTCGCTGTCTCAGAACGAGCGCCATGTTGGTAAGCAACGGCTCCCAGCCGAAGAGCCTGCCCGGGCTGCGTGCCATGCTGGTAATGAAGGCGCCGTCCTTTTCCCGCGCCTTTTTGTTCCCTTTGCTCCGATTGCATTTTTATCCATGGCTTGCTTGTTCTTTTTTTCTTTGATGAAGTCAAGCAAATGGCGCATTATTTGAATGCAGTTCAGTAACGAATTCATGTGGGCGTCGTTAGTATAGCTAAGCACGCGAGTTGAGAAAAAAAATAGGGTTAAAAATTATTAATAGGGGAGACATTCGTCAGACGAACATTCTTTGTGCGTCCGACAAGATAAAGAAATTAGCACTGCCTAACAATGAAACGGTGTTGCAATCAGGGGTACTGCGGGAAGTTGTTGTTCTCGCTTGTGTCTTTGTCAGAGTAACAATCTTATGTCGAACTTAAATACAGGCTTTGTTTCGTGTGGATTCTAAGTTGAGTGCCTCTGCCGCCCTATCAAATTTTGGACTGCACTTCTAGGAAAATTATCGGCCCATATAAATAAAAAATACTAATTTATATATTTATACATTCTGCTAATCCCATTTGGGTTTATTGCCGAAGGGCGTTATAGGGTCAATAAGATAATGACGGAAAAAGTAATACAAGCAGTAATTCAGTTGTTCAACGTGTCAAAATAAAAACAGCACGTGGCAAGGGTAGGGGGAGGCATACTGGAAGTAACTAATGAACCGAACACAAAGCTCTAACAAAACTAGAAACAAATAGGACATAAAATAATACTATGGTCGATTGCATGTTGAAGAGAACAAAAGTGTAATGAACGTGAAGTTTCGTAGAAACATTATACATTAAAACTGAATACTGTAAGGTACACCACAGGAGAGACGAAAACAAAACTGATAGGCTGTGTAAAGACGCAAAGTTGAAATACAGAGTTGAAACATGAATAACAGCGCAGAATTAGAGGTGCAAAATTATCAACATGGAAACACTCGGGGATGTTTGGTGATTGTGTAATATGCTCTGGAATGCAGCAATAAACACCGTCAGTAATAAACTGTTAGGAATTGAAGGATCTAAACTCAAACTCTTCCATTCTCTGGTTGCTAAGAATAAAAATGAGTATTTAAAGGAGTCAGTGTAAAAATCCTACTCATTAAGCGTATGCAAATATTTGTACGTGACGCGATGATCTTCCTTCAGAGAAGTAAATATATTTACCAGTGTCTAGCTTTAAGTGGCGACGAATTGGTTAATACATGCGATTAAGCTATTATTTCGGCTGATGAATCAGTTACTTCGTATTTGCTAGATATAAAACTGACTGCTTCTCCTTGAACTGCTTAGAGTGTGTTATAATTTGGTTATAGTCGAACCCGGATATATCGAACCCGAAGGGGATAGCGAGATATTTCGATATATCGATCATTCGATATATATAAAAAATGTCATAGATAACCTTATGTCCCCTAGAAGCAAGAACAGAATGGACCCACACTAATGACGCGTTTCTTCCAGCGACGTGCCGCCCGCCAGCTTTCTGGTGGCGCACCGCTCGCTGGGCATTGGTGTCGGGCATACCTGTTTCGCATCGAAGCCGCAGCGAAAGGTTCTTTGGAACTAGCCACTACCTATCACAGGGCGCCGAATCCTGTTACCAGTAATAAACAAATAATTAAAATTAAGATGCAGCTGGTTTCGGCAAGGCCTTTACCAGCGCAGCGAGCGAAGCACGCCAGGCGGGAGCCGCCACCAAGCTTTAGTTAGTTGGTTCGGCTTCGGCGCACTACAGCAATGTGGAAAATCAGTATAAACGTAATACTCATTTTTGGAAACACGTGCTGAAGCGTACCCCACGTCTACCTCGTCACACGGTTTCGCAGCGTTGACAGCAAGTGCCTAAGGGCGGGCAGCTGACCTTCCGGGCAAGCGAAAGGTGATCGAAGATCGCCGTTAGGAGAACCGCCACCTCCAGGAACGTGGTGCGCAGTTCGATATACTGCGCGATTTTCCTTTACTTTTATGCAGGATTTTCGAGGGGATAACTGTGGGTTCGATATAGCCAATAATACGAAATATCCGGGTTTGATAAATCAGTTCTCGACTCAAGTGTAAAGGAATCACATGACATTAGCGTATTCGAGAGCAGATGTAACCAAGGTGTTGCAAGCAATGTTTAGTTTGAGGCAGGGCTAGTCGCAGGCGTCGTTTAATAAAAAGGAGTCGTTTAGAGCTTTTGAAGCAACCATGTCTAACACTCTTGGACAAAATGTCTTAATATTTGAATATTTTACGGTCCTGTTTTGCAAATATTGAAAGCAATTGTTCCATTCTTCTGATGCGTAGCAAAACCTTTCTTTTAAAGTTTTTCCATCGCTCGCAACGAGCAGTTAAAAACTGCCGCAGAAAACCTATAGGGAACGTTTTTGACAATAGCAAAAATGTTAATAGAAAAAAAAAATGCAAGCCTGCCGACGGGAGATCTGCAGATATATTTGTTGTTATAGTGAAATCTCACAATATATGAAAAAATTGCGTTCATAAACACCTTCCATTTAAAAAATCTTTTTGTCCAGAATTGTTCAGTATGCTCATCTGTGTGTGCGTTCCATGTGAGATCATGGGTTATTAGAAGGACGAGATATTTATGTTCAGTGACTGCAATGAGCAGTATGTCATTAATAGTGTATGGAAGGCCCGATTTATGCTTCCTCCTTGTTATTAGTCATACAAGCTAGCTATATTAGTATAGTGCTGAGTGTCATCTGCCACTCGGCGAACATTTTTGTTATAGTTTATAGCGCGTGTTCAAGGATTTCGTGGTCATCAAAGGTGTTGATTTTCCGATAAATGATGCAGTCGTTAGCAAAGAGCCGTATGTTAACGTTAAGATTAGCCGAAAATCAGTGATTAAAATCAGGAAGCGGACAGGGATCAAGACGCAACGCTGGGGAATACCAGATACAACATGAACTATGTGGGAAGCTTGATGGGTAATTTTTACAAACTGCGTTCGGTCTGCTAAGCAATTCCTAATTCTGTTAATTATATATTCATGACATGATGTCGTTTATGGCTTATTAATTAGTTTAATGTGTGTAACTCGATCAAATTCCTTCCAAAAATCAGGTTGTATTAGGCCTTTGGGGTGTTTCTGCGTATATATGTTTTGGGATAAGTTGTGTACGAATTTTATTAATTATGGTACCGTTAAGAAGTCTTGGCGAAACCCGGGCTGAAATAGTGGTAATGTATCTTTGAGAAAAAAAAGTAATGTGCTTAAGGATAATTCATTCAAGTGTTTTAAACACTGAGACAGTAATGGAGACAGGTATATTGTTAGTAACATTAGTATTGCTTCTTGACTATTGTATTGGGATAATTATTGTGTGAAGAAAACGGCACTTCTCCTAGCCGTATTGCCATCGCTCAGAGCGATACCCTGCTCAGTATGGTCAACTAAGAATTAGTTTTTTTCTATTCCTTTGGGAGTTGATCTGTTGTGATTGATTTAATAAATATTTTGCATAAATATTTAGGCATCCATTCAACAGACATTCTTTTTTAAAGAACTTCGATTATTAAGTGGTCCTGGTCTCTTTTTTGTGTCCAGGTTTAACTTACAAATTAAGCACCCCACTCTCGATCAAAGTTAGTGGTTCAATGGGTTTCGTTATGCAATGGCTCAAGCGAGGAACTGTACCATCATCGTTTGCAAAACTGATGAATAATTATTAAATGAATTAGCGAACTCAAGGTTCTTACGAGGATGAATTGTCAAGATGCGTTTTGGGGTGAGGTTGCTCCAGAATTTTGTTTGGGGCGTTCTGATAAAATTATTTCCTGTATTAGTGAAGCAGTGTAGTAAAGCAGTCGGCGTTTCTTGCTTTGTATTGCAAGAGTCAGGTTAATTCTTGGTTTAGGGCAAAATTTTAAATTGCGAGATTTTCTCATTGATTAACTTTGTATTTAGAATGTATGACGTCATGCACGTAACTTTGTAGTCCTAACATGAACTCATGCCCACTGGAGAGGGTGCGATAAACACAACTTGCAACGACCGCATTACCAATTATCAGTATTGAAAAGAGCGCATCTACGCTTTTGATATTTGAAGGGCAGCGGCCGCGTTTCGATGAAGGCGAAATGCTAAAGGCTCCCGTGTGCTTTGCGATGTCAGTGCCCGTTAAAGGTCCCCAGGTGGCTGAAATTATTCCGGGGCCCTCCACTACGGCACCTGTCTCTACCGAGAAGTGAGACAGTTACCGCACCATTCATTTCCTGATAACCAGTCGTTCATATTGGGAAGTAGTTTGAGTTGTAGTTTTTCACAACTAAACCTGAAAAACTTTGTAAAAGCCATTTAGTAGAAGCAATTTAGGGGGTACAACGGCAGCCGTGTAACGAGTTACGCGTTAGGTGGACACCACCGCCACGTACTTCAAAGCACGATTGTACACTGAACCAGTGAGCCATTCATGTGCCTTTCGCTTCCTCAAACCAAACGAAGTCTAAACCCTCCGTTGGTTTCGAGATAAGGAAAGACGCATAACTGCCTCAATTTGTATGTGGACAGCAACTCTCACCTGACCCTGTGAGCCAGTTTTGCCCCTGTCCATTCCTCAAAAGCAACGTAGTGTTTACACTGCGAATAAGACCACTGGCAGCTAGACCATTTGCTTCGAGCAAGCGGGCCCATCAAGTGTGTCGGGAAAGCGATCGAACCGAAGACCGCAAACGGAAGGAGGCCGAGCACGCACGTGAGCGTAGTAATAATAATAATAATAATAATAATAATAATAATAATAATAATAATAATAATAATAATAATAATAATAATAATAATAATAATAATAATAATAATAATAATAATAATTGGTTTTGGGGGAAAGGAAATGGCGCAGTATCTGTCTCATATATCGTTGGACACGTGAACCGCGCCGTAAGGTAAGGGATAAAGGAGGGGGTGAAAGAAGAAAAGAAGAAGGAGGTGCCGTAGTGGAGGGCTCCGGAATAATTTCGACCACCTGGGGATCTTTAACGTGCACTGACATCGCACAGCACACGGGCGCCTTAGCGTTTTTCCCCTATAAAAACGCAGCCGCCGCGGTCGGGTTCGAACCCGGGAACTCCGGATCAGTAGTCGAGCGCCCTAACCACTGAGCCACCGCGGCGGGTGCAGGTAAGCGTATAGACGCCAGAACGGGCCTGTGAGACGCTCGACCGGGCAGTCCCCTGTGAAGCGTGAAAATGTGTCTGCCACTCCAAAAAATCCAGTTCCATGCCGACAAGTATGATTTCTAAGGAGTCTTTTCCAAGACGCTATGATCATTCACGTTGGCAATTGCTATATGGGTTCCTGTTGGGGAAGGCTTGTTCGTAGTGTAATCGCACTGCATGAATTAGGTTTATTTTCGTAAGAAGAGTCAAAGTCGCGTTATCAAAGAAGTCTGCCTAAAATATTGACTCGTTGTCCCACGGAAGTTTGTAACGGGCGTTGCTCTTTTAATGGCCAAATGATGAAAGAATAAAAGAAAAGAATCATTACCTCCACACTGTGCTTACTAATGTAACCCATATTCAAAATGCAGCGTCAAAATTTTATTAGCACCGATCAAGCTGGTATGTCCCTATAGTACGCATGTCATCAATTAGCAAAATTTAGTGTTTGGCCCTTGAGCCAACTCGAGGACCCAGTGACAGTGAACCATTTTTACGTCTTCCAATTTTTCACGCACCAGTTGTCTGAAAATCAGACACGAGGACTTGTTGAACGCTACATGGAAATCGCAAATTCGCGCCCCCTTTTCTTCACACAGATTCCTCACAGTGACGCCAAACATTTTGATCAGATCGCTTTAGTTACTGAGAACATGTTGACAGCAAATCTGTGATCAAGCACCACGTAGCGATGAGTAAGCGGTGTGCAGACGGTATGTCGTGAATTCGCGACACTTGGGGAAGTGTCGTAATGGAAAAGTAATATGAACGCGTGCAACTCGACGCAGTGAATTAATTGCACTGGTGTCCGGCGATGGCAGCTCTCAGTTATAATGCTTTGCCAAATCTATAGAGTTCATAAGCAAAGACCCTCGAGAATACTTAACTATAGAACGTTGCAGGGCGCCGAGCTGAGCACTTCATGGTAAAGTTTCCGAAAGATGCTAAAAGTTTCAGCGCAGGAGAATGTCAAAATCGAGGCAATAAAATATTTCGCGACTGATTGCCGTCGCCACGGTGAGGCCGAGCTCACGCAGCTGCACATGCTTCCGGTGACTCTGGGCGGCGCTGGTGCGCAACGCGCCGGTGCGACCACTTTGTAGGTGGACACTTGAACCACGCTGTGAAAAAATGCAAAAGCAGTGCACATAACGTTACGGATAACGCATTCGATGGAGGCAAAATGCAAAAGGCGCCGCGGTTTCTGATGAGTACTCTGTATTTGTAGAGAAAAAGTGTGATGCTCAAAAGCTTCTTTGCTTCGTTGACCTTTCTTTCTTTCTTTTAGCGTTAAGGCTCTCGCGTTAAGGCTCCCGTTCTGCGGAAAATCCGGCGTCGTTGTCGTCGGCGTTGTGAGTGAAAAATCTCCAGAAAAGCAACTTAGGTGGGCCACGTAGGTCACATAACCTAGTAGGGTCATCACAACGTGCCCACTGGATTGCGAGCAAAGTGACTACCGTTGCAGGTGGTAGATAAATTAAGGTTGCATGGGAAGAGCAATCTGGGTCGCACAAGACCCACCGGTGGCAGCAACTGGCATCGCAGTGCAGTGGCGCATCGCTTAACCGCTACACTACTGCGACAGGAGTGGTCTGAGTACTCCCAAGAAAATATGCAAAGTCGAGAATGACCAATTCCGCATATATCGGTTTTAACCGATTAGCGCTATCGCGTTATACCCTTAAGGCGAACCTTAAGTGACCCGTCACCACTTCTCCATTTCTCTTTTCAATCCCCTCATCCCTCCTCCCCAGTGCAGGGTAGCCAACCAGAACACCCTTTTGGTTAACATCCCCGCCTTCCTTCTTCCTATTTGCCTCTCTCTCTAAGTGTCCTCTCCAAATTTTTACATTGGCTCAACTATAGGCGGAGCACCTTGAAGAAAGGTGTCTGCGGTATTCCGAAATGTAACAAGAGCAGACTCAGTGACGAAACTGTTCCCCGGTTTCCAGGTCATCGTCGGGGCCGTCGGCGCCCTCCTGGCCTACGGCGTGGACGTCCCGGTCACGTACCGGCAGCAAATCAAGAGACCGCACATCGTCTTCATACTCGCCGATGACCTCGTGAGTGGGTTGCGTCCAAGTGAGGGCTAATTAGCTAAGCATAGCGTATTTCGGCGACAGCCAAGCAGGGGACAACACTAAGCTGGTTAAGTAGGAGCTTGCGCGCAAATTTTTCGCTTTGTTCGGAAATTTGCGTATTTCGGCGACAGCCCAGCAGGGGACGACACTAAGCTGGTCAAGTAGGAGCTTGCGCGCAAAGTTTTCGCCCCGTTCGGAATTTTGCGTATTTCGGCGACAGCCCAGCAGGGGACAACACTAAGCTGGTCAAGTAGGAGCTTGCGCGCAAACTTTTCGCGCTGTTCGAAAATTTGCGTATTTCGGCGACAGCCCAGCAGGGGACAACGCTAAGCTGGTCAAGTAGGAGCTTGCGCGCAAACTTTTCGCCCTGTTCAGAAATTTGCACATCCGCCATTTATAACATTTTGCCAGCGCCAGCACATTTTGTCAGAAATATGCAACCCGAGGGGTCTGCTCCTGAGCCGTGTAGTGTGTCTCTTGTTGTAGCATCCGTGTAAGTTCCAAGCTGCGGACATGCGAGGACGAAAATGTATCTCTCTTTCAGTAGATTCTGAGAGCCGGAGCCGGTGCAAAACGAGCTGAGAAACATAACCCAGAAGAAAACGTGGCAGGCTGCATATTTTTCGTAAAGGTTGCACATGCTGAATGAGAATCGGATCAGCGGTACCTCTGACCGCGCAGACAACTTACGGGAAGAAATGCTCACTTTCGTGCATGCAGATGTCTCAGAAATTAACACGTTCACTGCGTCGCGGGTCATCGGGTGGTCCCATTTCGCATTCATGCTGTGGGGCACGAATACGGAGTCCCGGAGTGAAGCCACGGGACATCTCAGATTTTTCGAGGACTCTGCGAAAAACACGCATGCTAGGTGGCAATTGACATCTGCTTGTGGTTCCAACAGGTTGGCTTCCCGGATGGCTAAATGGCGGGTCTCGCCGTACCCAAGAAAACTTAAGGGTGGTCCACCAGTGGGCCACTACGCACAGGGATTACGGCTTCAAAAATCGCTGCCGCAGTGAAAGTGTTAAGGTGAAAGGCTGCGTTTAACAAAATGAATTGAAGGTAATGGTGAAATGGGGGACGCCAATATTCTTACGTTCTATGACCTCTTACGAAATAGCTGAAAACCGATCGGTTTTCGGGAATTTTCAGACGCTAAGATTGTAGCAATGTTGTAGCAGGGAAACGAAGGCAAGTGGTCTCTGAACGTTTTCCTATAAAGCGCCGACAGACGACGAAAACACTGGCGTAAGCTTTGCTGTGTACCAAAATATTGAAAATCCCGAGCCTGGCTTAAACCACGTAAGCAGCGAGAAGTGTTACAATTTTCAGTTTGCTGCAGCTATACACTTCCGCAGAGTACATCTGCCACCGTCCTTCCTAAAGAGCACCCGTCACTCGTCATAACGATTGTCTAAAGGGGCTCGAAAATCACGTTTACGTTTCTACCATCTCGTCTTAATTAACCCGTCAAAGTCACCCGAGGGTAATTAGAGACTTATAAATGACCTACTTGGATGGTGATAAGAATAACCACAATCCGCGCTTCGTGACTGGACACGCTGCCAGGCCGATTCGGAGCACGACACTACAAGCGGAGCGCCCTCTGCCCAGTCTACACATCCATGGTTATCCAGGCCCATCTGGGAAACATTGTAAAAGGAGACGGGATGCGCGCACATCTTGCGATTTCCGAGATGTGCGCTCGTAGAGAACTTCGGGGAGCAGAATGCCTTCTGAATAGTAGAAGTCGACGCGATTGCGTAACTGGAGGTGCGCATGAGACGTCAATTAGGGTGTCGGGCCTTTGCGTCCGCGAGTAGTGAAGTGGTGCCATCATGAGGCAGTGACTTGCAGTGCATCGCGGGATTTCTTTCCAATGTCCATGATGATAAAACCGCAAAAAACGACGAACAAGGAAAGTAGACACAAGATGAGTGGGAGCAGGACAGCAGCTCTCGTCCTATATATGTCTACCTCTCTTCTTGTTCGCCTTTTTTTTTGCGCTGTTTTAGCATCATGAACTCAACATCATCATCATCAACCTGACTACACCCAGTGCAGGGCAAAGGCCTCTCCCATGTCTCTCCAATTAACCCGGTCCTTTGCCAGCTGCGCCCACCCACACCAACTCAACGTTTTTTCTTTCTAATGGCCGCGCAAGCGGTGCATATGAATTCGGCGAGGCCCAAGGTTGTCACGAAAAATGGAAACCCTCCCATGGAAGCTTGCGAAGCTCAGCTCGACCGATTAGTTGGAAGTGGTGCAAGGCGACGCATCCGAAGCGTTTGTACCGAGTTGAACTGCTCGCTTGGACGGCTAGAGTTCCAGCCCAGCGTCGCACTTGGAACTCGAGGTCCCTGTCGCGTCGCCACCTGTTCGCCCGACGCTACATTTTCGTACTATAACTTGTTTGCCGGGTTCTATGTAGCTTCATATTTAGTCCGGATTCGTAATCGCTGTGTAGAATTCAAAAGCAGAGAAAAAGGAGTGAGTCCTGTACATTGAACTGTTACTGTTTTATTTTATTTATTTTTTTGAGCAGCGCCGATTTTATGTCTGCTCCTGTTAGCGCCATGGTTGGAAGTCGAGAAGTCATGCGTCGTTTTGTGCCAGCGTTGACGAAGGTGCGGGTTGGGGTGACGGGTTCCGGTATCACGAGTGAATGTGTCGCGGCCCTCCAGTGTTCCTGGAAGTAGTCGTGGTGGCTGGCCGCCGTTCTCTCTGCACTGAATGCAGGGCTGGGCCGACGTCAGCTTCCACGGGTCCGCCCAGATCCCGACGCCCAACCTGGACGCCCTGGCCGCCGACGGGGTGGTGCTCAACAACTACTACGTGCATCCGTCGTGCACGGCGTCAAGGGGCGCCCTCATGACGGGGCTATACTCGACGCGATACGGTATACGGCGTCCCGTGTGTCATCCGTCGCTCAGTGTATGACTATATCTAGATTATAAGCACAGATGTGCACAGGGAGAATTGAAGGTCTATCAAAGCTTACGAGTTGGCAGGGCTTGTGCATATGTGACAGGGGAGAGGATATAAACATCACTGTAAGCCCCATGCTGGCTGTCAGCTCCACAACTGACATTCCACGCACGTTTCTCGTTCGAACAACGCGCAGCTGTTTTCATACGCGCACAGCTTCTCATAGACGTTTATATGAACGTTTTCACAAGGGACACGGTGGGCACCGGAAACTTCGCGCCAGAACTGTGATGAAAATAGAACTATTGGAATATCGCCAAGCAATACCCCCGTTAAATAATATGCAATACGCCACGACATTAAAGGAGCGGGCGAGGCATTTCTCGCAAAAAAAAACAAAGAAAACACATGGCCCGTTTTTTTTTAAAACAAAAACCGCTTTTAAAAAATGCGTGGCCTAAATAGGGTCACCTCAGCCCCTCTTCCCCCTGACCGCTCCCAACATGAGGTACCCATGAATACAGCGTCCTTCATGGGCATAACATATTTTGCGAATATTTCAGAAGCCGACGATACAACGCCGAGGTTCTAATCGCAGAATAGCACAGGAAAGAGACAATAAATTAGGTTTTAAGCGCCTGTGATTCAAACAGGTGCCCTTTGAAATACTGGGAACAGTTTTGTAGCCGACGAGTCAAGAAGATATTTCCTCGACCTTTGTGAACCACGTTCCTGCTTCTTTTCAATTCTCCGTTCCAACATCCCTTCCAAGAACTAGAAAGAGAACATTTTTTTTTTGTCAAAGATGTTCTGGAAACCCTCTTTTTGCTAGTTATTAACCATGCATATGTCATAAAAAAAATGCTATGGCCGAGCACGGTGGTACCTGGTAACTACGGCATAGAGTCCAACCGCAATCAATACGAGCTTCTAGACGGCAAAAAACGAAGATTTGGTCTGCTTTCCTGCATTGCACCTAATGGCTTTTATCACCAATCCCTTCCCAATCCCTCCTCGTGAATATGTGTCATGTATGAAGCGGGAAACAATGACAATAACGGTCCCATTGCGCAGGTCTGCAGACCACACCCATACAGCCTGGCGAGCCGTATGGTCTCGACCTCAATTACACCCTCCTTCCTCAGCATCTCAAGAAATTGGGTTACGAGACGCACCTGATCGGAAAGGTGGGTCCACTGAGCTGTTGAAAAAAAAGCGACTGGTGACTGGGCAAACAGACCCTTGAGAACAAGGCTTTGTGTTGGAATGTGAAGAACAAATTTGCATATGCACAAAGGGTCTTTTTTTTTGGTGTTGTTGAGATTCACAGCTAGAAGGCAGTCAAAAAGCGAGCCTGCCTCGACGCCTCTGAACGGAGAATTCGGCACACTATCTTGCCGTGGCCTTCGATGGTAACAGGCCTCCGAAGAGCAGATCATCCACAAACCAGCCCAACTTTTCACCTTGCATTAAGGGTCCCCCAGAGTTTCTTCTTTAGGATCTCTTTCTGTACTAGTTCTTTCAGTGCATTCTATATCTGTATGTATTGCTTCTCCAATTAACCAGAACGAGATGGCACAGACGCAGCGTTGCAGACAGATGAGTAAAAAGAAACAACTGTTCTCTCTTCTATCATCGTTATGAGCTCAAATTTTTTTTCTGCGTCATTAACCGGCTGCCGCGTAATATAAGTTTCCCTCTCCACTTGTCTCAAGCTGGCGCTATTCATGTGCCGACAGTCTATAATATACAGGCTGATGTTTTTAACGCTACAGATTTTCATTTCAAGCAGTGTGAGTTACGTCGGTGCTGTGTCTGCAGGTGGATTGTACAGCAAGGCGGACATTAAGTACGTGATAAAGCTCAGTAATTAGGCGATTAATTAACTAAAATTAAGTAATAATAAGTTCGTTTGATTGCCCTTCCCGCTTTACACATTTCTAAAATGGTGTCGTTGCGCTCAGGATCGTGCCCGAAATCATGTTAAATGCTTTCACGTATAAAATACACAAACGACATCTGTATATGCTGCATAGGAAATCCAAGTGACAGCATTTTATATATGTGCAAAGCAGGAAACCCAACTGAAAGAGCTTTCGAATGCATATTCGAATGCATAGAACGACTTTGCGTTCTGTGTGTGCGCGCGCGCACACACACACGCACATGCACACACACACGCACACACGCACGCACACGCACACGCACACGCACACAGACACAGACACACACAGACACACACACACACACACAGAGACAGACACACACACAGAGACAGACACACACACAGAGACAGACACACACAGAGACAGACACACACACAGAGACAGACAGACACAGACAGAGACAAACACAGACAGACACAGACAGAGACAGACAGACACAGACAGAGACAGACAGACACAGACAGACACAGACAGAGACAGACAGACAAACACACACACATACATACAGACACACACACACACATATATATATATATATATATATATATATATATATATATATATATATATATATATATATATATTCATGGAGGTCTTGAGAAGTGAAACACGCTTATCAAGCACCCCTCCCCCGAGGTCGTCTGTCGAGATCAGTTATGAAGAGAATGTAAGCAGGGTAAGGAAGGTCGAGTTGTGAAGGGAGAGGAAACAGGAGAGGTTGCATGACGAGGCCCTCCTGAATGTAACCGTCCAGTTGTGCCGCAATGATGAACCGGAGAGGAGACTACAGTATGGGCCGTCCTGTGTTGCGCGCGTCCCACTGGACCGATCCATGTCTCGCCACTTGTCGGCCTTAGAATATCATAGTACGCACCAGAAAGAAAAGAACATGTTTTTCGTGAACTGCGCGGGCTGCACATTCCAGGAATGCAGTGCATATTATGCGTGGTCATTAGTGTTCACATTTTCGATCCCCAATGGATAAAAGCATTCGCTATAGGCAGCAAGAATGTACCACGTCATGCAGACAGCGTGTTCGACGCGAGGCAGTATCAGTACTTCCCAGTGCAGAGCCCCTGCCTGTTTAGATCCTTAAATGTCCCGTCTGACTACCACCCGTAACCTCATCACCAGCAGACCCTCTTTTCAGTTTGCTTTTTTAACACGTCTTCATTTAACGCCAGTCATCTAATTTCATTCGCTTCTGCATGAATTGCAGTGGCACCTCGGATGTTACCGGTACGAATACACGCCTACACGAAGGGGCTTCGACAACTTCTACGGATTGTATTACGGGCACGGAGATTACTTCACCCACATGCTCGACCTTGTCCAGGTACGTACACGACTTCAGTATTCGTCTGGGCTCAGCTGCTGCAGCTCTGATAAAACCTCTGCATTTACATTCCACGATTTGCGTTGCCTGTCGAAAGCACTAAACTAATACTTCGTGTCCTTATTTAACTTTGATAAAGGATTGATACTCTGGCGGAAGGGAGGGAATCGTGTAGCCGGCTTCAGAAACTGCGCCCGCCAGGTTGCGCCCGGTTTTCTGTTTCTTCTTCTTGTCAGGCTTCTTCGAGATTATCTAGCACCAAGTGTTAAGTTCCAGCAAAATAAACGTGTCGCGTTCCCAGGGCGAAACAAAAATATCAGGCCTCGACTTCTGGAACGGTACGGATCCCGCTCTGGACGCAAACGGAAGGTACAGCACCGACCTGTTCGCCGAAAAGGCTGTGCAACTCATCAAGAACCTGGACAAGTCAAAGGTGGGTCGAACGAATGCATGCGCCGGCCTTCCTGGCACTGGCAGCTGAACCCGCATCGCACATACCCTACTTCGGCAGAAGTATGTACTACAAAATCGGAGGAAAGCAAAATCTTGAATAGTGTGAAAGTAAAGCTACTGCAAACAGTTGTCGAACAAAAAGTTGTGAAGTCGCAAAGCTTAAACTTGCACCTGCCATCGTCTGCACAGCTGCCCTCGGCAATCTCGCTGCCATATGACTGTTAAATCATGGTATTCAAAATAAAATAGCTTCTTTCAGAACAACGGTAGAATGAACCTGCTACACTGGTGAAAGCGCAGGTGACCCCAATCAATCGTGCATCCTTTTCGTTTCTACTCATTTCCGCATATATGCCTGCATTCCTCTGCCCACATTAATACCTCTTTCACGCCTGTGTGGCCACGTAGGGTGGTACAACGGCGCAATTATCGACTGAGCTCGCTAATTTTACCATAAGATACGTCTATAGGAGTCCTCAAGCTTGAAGGGACAAATAATCTCGGCTATTTTGCCGAGTGACAAGTTCGACTTCACTCTGGAAACAGCCTATAGGGCGTTGGCCTGGAAACATTTACAAAAGCTACACGATCTTCGCGATCGTTTCTTTTTTTGGCAGCCGCAGTTTCTGTATCTGAGTCACCAGGCACCCCATACCGGAAACAACGATAATCCTCTGCAGGCTCGGAAAAAGGACATCGACAAGTTTCCATACATCGGAGAGAAGAACAGAACCATCTACGCTGGTGAGCAGGTTTCCATTCTAAACGCAATGGACCGTTGCTAGGAACGTTAACTTTGTTCACAACTGTATACATTGCTAACTCGCAGCGTTTTCTCGGAGCGTGCTCTTTCCTAGCGCCGATTTCTCCGCTTCAGGCGAATTTAGTGCCCTTCATGTTGCAGACACACTGCCTTATCTATGCCAACTAGCGAATGCAGCCAATAATATCTCACAAAACAGAGAGCTTGGTAGCATATCTGTGATATATCTGTGAGCTGCAGCTCAGCGAGAAGACTCCTCAAGAGCAGTGATTATCTGATTCGAAACTAGCACTGCAAATACTGGCCTGCGTTATGCGCAGAAGTTCCTACCGTTATTTGGCACTGGGTGCCTCCCAGCTGTACGCATCAGCACGAGAAAAAATTGAAAATGCTTCATTAAGCTCCGCCTGAACGGTATGACGCGATAGCGTTAATGGGTTAATGCC
Organism: Amblyomma americanum; assembly: GCF_052857255.1. NCBI lineage: Eukaryota > Metazoa > Arthropoda > Arachnida > Ixodida > Ixodidae > Amblyomma > Amblyomma americanum. The sequence goes on along the minus strand of NC_135499.1, from coordinate 217,777,042 downwards.
CATATATGCACAATTGGTCATTTTATACTTTATATTCACGGATCCCTGGGAGTCTTCATACCACCCCTGGCGCTTTGGTGCAGTGGTTAAGCCATGCGCCATTGGCGTGCTATGATAGGTGCTGCCACCGGTGGGGTTTGCGCGGCGACCCAGGTCGCTATTCCCGAGCAACGTCTCGCGACCAATCATTAACTGAACTGCCACCTGCTGACACGGTTGGCAGTTTGCTCACAATCCGGTGGGCAGGTTGTGATGACGCCACAAGGTTACGTGGCCTAGGTGGTCCACCTGCCTCCTAGGTTGCTTCTCTGGGGATTTTTTTGCGGATTTTTCGCTCACATTCAACGACGCCGACGACGCCGGCTTTTTTGCGATGGAGGCTGCTTAACGCTGTCGCGTCAGCGCATTCACGCTACCCTTCAGCATAGACAAGTGGAGCATGGCTTTTACGCCGCGTTACCTTCATCTAATTGGTGGTCCAGACTCAAGAAGCTGTGCTTTGAGTCCCAACCCTGATGCCGTCGAACAGATTATCGCGGTTTGCCCCTTGCACATACGCTTGCGAAAGTGGGGTTTTGGCTGCTTCAGTGGCGGATTTTTACACCACATCTTTATCAGCCGCCGCGGTGGCTGAGTGGTTACGGCGCTCGGCTGTCGGCCCGAAAGACGCGGGTTCGATCCCGGCCGCGGCGGTCGAATTTCGATGGAGGCGAAATTCTAGAGGCCCGTGTACTGTGCGATGTCAGTGCACGTTAAAGAACCCCAGGTGGTCGAAATTTCCGGAGCCCTTTACTACGGCGTCTCTCATAGCCTGAGTCGCTTTGGGACGTTAAACCCCCATAAACCAAACCAAACATCTTTATCAGAGGATTTACCTCTGGGACCTTGACCTGAGGCTTAGAAATCTCTACAGGCAGTTCAGGAGTTACTTGCCGTTTACAGCGAGAGCTGTTAACGCGCAAGTCGGTTCATAGTTTTCGCGCCGTGCCAATGGATGGCGCTGCGTCGCTTGCGGCAGAGTCGGTTGCCGCCGACGCGCGTATCACGTATGGCAACTCCTCCACGTGACCACGACGGCGCGTAGCTGCAGGTGGGTGTATAGTCAACTAGAATTATTCGAGTTCACTATACACCCACATTACTCCCACAGAATTATGCTAGCCAGCGCTAAGAGGGAGTAGGCGGAGAGTACCACGGCGTAGGCGAACCGCAGTCAAAGCTACGCTGCTAGTGAAGTCGGACTTCCAGCGAGCATGTGCTGGCGTGAGCCTCCATGTGGTTTTTGTGCGTTTTGTCCTTTTTTCGATGACACACATGCCACTCCAGAAAAGGACGGACGCAAGACGACCACAAGAAGACGCAAGAACACGAGCTGGCGACGGCGAGGGCACGTTCAGCAGCCAAAGGCCGTGGCCAGTATCTGTGTTTGGCTACCGCCATCTATGAGCCGTCCTAGAATGTGCAACGTATTCCCAGCAATGCATTTCATTCTTACGCCTATATATACGCTGTGTATACTCTATATAGGTGGGCGGAAGAGATTAGGTGGCCGCTGCTGGCCAAGGACAGGGTTAATTGGAGAGGCATGAGAGAGGCCTCCGCCCTGCAGTGGGCGTAGTCAGGCTGATGATGATGATGATGATGATGATGATGATGATGATGAAACTATCGACGAAATCGACGACGATTTTACAGCGTTTGCTGTTGGTTATTTGCTCAATTTTGTGCCTTTGGCTTCAGCATCCGCAAGCTCAACACCGGTAAAAATTCCTCTCCCACCTAAGGGCCGAGCGCCTTGCACAAACGACGCGGATGCGCAAGCCACAATGTAAACGCGTCGGTAGCCAGTTGTGCGATACCTCCGCATTCCAAACCCTATGCCGCCGTTTCGCAGGTTGTGTCTTACCTTGTCAAGATCTTGCTGTATTACAGGTCCTGTCACTTATGTTTCTGATGGGGAACTAATGACGAATTCTAATAGCAGATTCGGAACACTTCCGGTTCAACCTTTTCTGCTTTGGAGCAAGGCTACTCGAATTGCAGATCGGGAGCAGTCGCCGTGCCAAGGTGGCTCAGTGGAGAACCCGAACTGCTTCGCCGAAATCTGAGGATTCTATCGGAAGTCTGCCGTCGTGAAGACGCGCGCGGGAGAGTGCAACGAACGCGGGGTACTTTTTTCCGTCAGCGACGTGAGAAGAGTGTTCCAAACGTAGATCTGCGGCGGGAGCTCTCTGCCGGATTCAGGCACTCTGTCGCGAAGCGGGCGGACCGCTCCCGATTTACGGTTGGAATTCACCATAACATTCAGCCAAGCAACGCATATTTCATCATTTACATTCAACGCCTACTAATGTGACAACTCGTAATCTACCCTAAAACCACTTGCTCTTCGCGCGCCTTCCCTCCTCTCTCCCCCTTTCCACTTTTCCCCTCCACACTGCGAACAACGCCCCACGCCACCATCCCAAGAACTGTGGCCCTAACAGCAGCGGCTATAAAACGCACCTGTGCTGTGCGATGGTGCTGTACGGATATGAATCTAAACCCCAAATCCAATCCCAAGCCCTCAACTACGATATCCCCCATAGCTCACGTGCAGTTTAGGATCGTTAATCCCCACGTACCACATACATTATATACCCAAGCAAGTCACTCACGTAAGGCCGGATGTCGCTCCGCGTAGCCATGGTGGAGTCGCTGGACCGAGCCGTGGGGAGCGTGGTGCGGGCGCTGGGCGAGGCCGGCATGCTGGAGGACAGCGTGGTGGTGTTCAGCGCAGACAACGGCGGCGCCCCCTGGGGCTACCTGGCTTCGGGCGGCATCAACTGGCCGCTGCGTGGAACCAAGTCCTCCCCGTGGGAGGGCGGATCTAGGGCGGCCGCCTTCGTCTGGTCGCCGCTGATCGCCCAGGGGCGCCGTGTCTCTCAACGACTCCTGCACATCACCGACTGGCTGCCCACGTTCTACGCACTCGCCGGTAAGACGTCGGCCTCGGTAATTTTTATGGTAATTTGTCAATGCCGCTTATAGATCTCGCATCGCGCAGGCGCTTCGACAGCGCAAGACGCCACCGAAGTGCCGTTCCGGTATTAAGAGCCATAGGTTTGAGTGCCTCTCTATGGGCACATTGCGGATGTTCTTTGTTTTAATTGGCCACAAAAGACCCGTGACAACGGGCACATTCAATTTCAACAGCGAATTCATATTTTCGTTTCTCTTTTTCCCCATCGCCGCGTGTTAGGCTCATTGCCTTTCCTTCTCTTGACAAGATCAGTGGGGCTTTGAAATACGCTCACTTGGCACTATTACGCTTCCTTTCAGAAAATGACCGATACTCATGTGAAATTTTGTTCAAAGAATCGAGTGACAACAAAGGAGCAGGAGAGGTGTGTAATGTGGTAATGCACAACGTAGTCACTGCGTCGCATTTACCAGCCGTCAACGTCGTTCGTGGTTTCTGTTGCGTTAGTATCGATTTTGTTGCGCCTGCAGCACACACACACACACACACACACACACACACACACACACACACACACACACACACACACACACACACACACACACACACACACACACACACACACACACACACACACACACACACACACACACACACACACACACACACACACACACACACACACACACACACACACACACACACACACACACACACACACACACACACACACACACACACACACACACACACACACACACACACACACACACACACACACACACACACACACACACACACACACACACACACACACACACACACACACACACACACACACACACACACACACACACACACACACACACACACACACACACACACACACACACACACACACACACACACACACACACACACACACACACACACACACACACACACACACACACACACACACACACACACACACACACACACACACACACACACACACACACACACACACACACACACACACACACACACACACACACACACACACACACACACACACACACACACACACACACACACACACACACACACACACACACACACACACACACACACACACACACACACACACACACACACACACACACACACACACACACAGAGAGAGAGAGAGAGAGAGAGAGAGACAGACAGACAGACAGACAGACAGACAGACAGACAGACAGACAGACAGACAGACAGACAGAGAGAGAGAGACAGACAGACAGACAGAGACATACACACACACATACATACATATACACACACATACATACATACACACACATACATACACACACATACATGCATACATACATACATGCATACATACATACATACATGCATACATACATACATACATACATACATACGTACATACATACATACATACATACATACGTACATACATACATACATACATGCATACATACATACGTACATACATACATACATACATACATGCATACATACATACATACATGCATGCATACATACATACATGCATGCATACATACATAAATATACACAAAAGGAGCAGAGAACACATCTCTGAGTGCATTGTTGAAAGACAGAGCAGAGACTACCTGGAAGGTGTGCCCGTATAGCACCGGGCCTGCAGCCCTATATGTATACTCCTTATGGCAACGGCGCGAATACACACAGGAAGGCGGAGTATTCCAAAACAAGCCATTTACTGGGAGGAGTTGTGCATGTCCTGAAAGGCACCTTGGCGGCACCAACAGCGTCATGTACACTCGGCAGTCCTCGGCATACCGCATCTCCTTGCTACCACTGCACGCTGTCAGTGAAGGGGACCGCTGGGCAAGGTTTCAAATTTAAGATAAAACGAAAGCTCATGTGTTTTTACCATGTATTGGGTTTTGGTTCTGACCAGTGCTATAGCGAGGTCTGTGTTGACTGAAATCTCTGTGCATGCCCTTTAAATATCCACACAGGCTCATTTGGTTTGGTTTATGGGATTTAACGCCCCAAATCGACTCAGGCTATGAAGGACGTCGTTGTAGAGGGTTCCAGATAATTTCGGCCACCTGGGGTTCTTCAACGTGCTCTAAAATCGCAAAGTACACGGGCCTCTAGCATTTCGCCCCCATCGAAACGCGACCGCCGCGGCCGGGATCGAACCCGCGTCTTTCGGGTCAGCAGCCGAGCACCATTACCACTGAGCCACCGCTAATAAAGGATGATAGACGCGTTGGCCTCTTGGGGATCAACTGCGTTGACACAGCCATTAGCCCTAAGAAATCAGTACTAACTTAAATCAGTACTTAAATTTAATCCGCTCCATCTCCCCGCTAAAGCGTTGTTTTGACACAGTGCCGTGCGTTCATGAGTACTGTTCAAATCGCCGCCGCGCTCTGCAGGAGGCTCGGTGAGCGAACTGGGTCCACTGGATGGCCGTGACATCTGGGCCACGCTGTCACAAGACGAGCCCTCGCAACGCTCCGAGGTTGTGTACAACATCGAACCCCTTTGGGGCTACGCAGCCGTCCGGAGGGACCGCTTCAAGATTGTCGTGGGCTCCTACTCCGACGGCGAGTTCGACCTGCAGTTCCCCCTCCCGGGAGGACAAGGACCACTACTCTGGCAGGACCTGGACGCGCTCATGGAACAAAGCACCGCTGCAGAAGTGCGCCCTCATTATTACACGGCCGCTCGAACCGATGGCCCCTTGTCCAAATCATTGTTGCACGAACTGTGTACGACAGACAGCATATATGACACCCACCGACGTTCGGCCCCATCGCTTGCAATGGCATTTTCGTGTCGACGACCAATGGCTCCCACTCTCTATAGCAAAAGATTGCAGGAAACACGCGGGAATTTGGAGTACCTCCTTTTAGTGTCGTTACTCTGCGTTGTAGACGTGAGGGAGAAATTCTCCCGCGCTTCGGTGTAAAAGGGCCCGGGTTGCTAACCAGCTGCATATGAAGGATCACGCCAATGAGGTCATTGGCGTGACCTAAAAAAAACCGACCTGCCCTCTCGTATTTTCCTGCCGCTTGACGGTGCATGTTCCTGCACCCTACCTTTCACACACCTGTCGCTCTACTTGGTGCGTTTCAACTTACTGCATGTGTACGACACAGCGCTAGTTTACTTCGCAAATGGCGCTCCTGCAACGCGGCATCGGCCGGGGAGGCGAAAAGCAGCTGCATACGCAACGCACAGCTGCAGGTGGCCGTACAGGCATGGGCACGCGCTCGCCTGCCACCGCGGATGACGAGTCATATCTGCGGTTCTTTTCCAATTCCTACTATACTACTCCATATCTTGTCGCATCGATGCACCACCCATGTCAAACTATTACTATCAGCGTGCACTTTCAGTACATACCACACATGTCGACAGTCCGATGCCTCGCGTGGTGCATAAAACTGTAGACAGGTTTAGTAGGCATGTGCGGTATCTGCTGAAAGTGCGCATTGAGAGTAATAGAACAGCCCTTGGTAATAGCCTGGCATTGGTGGTGTGTCGACGCGATAAGATATAGATATAGTATAGCAGGGATTACAAAAAAAAATAAAAACATCACATATGATCGCCTCATCATCCGCGGTGACAGGTGAGCCCGTGCCTATGCCTATACGGCCTCCTACAGCTGTGTGTTCCGTCGTCAGCTGCTTTTGGCTTCATCTCACCACTCGGGCCGCGCTGACAACCTTTTGTCTACCATAGGCCAGTATTCAGAAAGGCGAGAGGTGAAAGAAGGGGTCTAAGGAAAAGGAAAATAAAAGTAAGCAAATGTTGACAGAAAAACATCCAAATAAAAAAAATCTAACGAGTCAACCTATACCTTTTGTTTCTTCACATACATGCTTTATCTTCCGGTCGTATTCAAATAAAACCAGGCTACTACCGCTTATTTATTTACCACTAAAGGTTATCACGAGGCAAAAGGGGGAAACAATCCAGTGAGGTTAGGCAGGAACACTGTTGAACTTCTTAAGCCCCGCTTGCAGTGCGCGGACGGTTGTTTGAGACCCGCGGTGGACACCTTTTCCGATTTGCCCTTCTGGCCACAGGCAATAGCGTTCCGATAGGCAGATTTCACAGTGGCAGATTGCGGTGCGCGTCCCGTGAACTCCAGAATGTAGGTGCGCCCACCCTGGCTTTCAAGTGTGGAAATGTACTCTATGGTAGTGAGCCCGCAGCGCAAAATACGTTTAAACATTTAACAGGAGTAAGGGGAAAACACACGACAGTACTTTGTCTTATTGTGTTTTCTTCTTTATTGTCCAATGTATTTCGCGCGTGTGCTCACAGTGGTACAGGATCTCGACCAAAGTGTACGTTTCTTTTTCATCAGTCCCAGGCTGTATGTGCAGTACATGATGATGGTGGTGATTCCAGTTTAATGGCGCAGCGGCAGCTCAGCCAGAAAGCGTCATGGCTTATATGGTGTTATCGGGGTTTAACGTCCCAAAGCGACTCAGGCTATGAGGGACGTCGTAGTGGGGAGCTCCGGTTAGTTTCGACTACCTGGGGTTCTTTAACGTGCGCTGACATCGCACAGTACACGGGCCTCTAGAATTTTGCCTCCATCGAAATTCGACCTCCGCGGCCGGGATCGAACCCGCGTCTTTCGGGCGAGCAGCCGAACGCCATATATGTTATCCACGCCACCGCGGCAGCTCGTGGATTATATGTTTTTGGTCTGCACAAGGCGGAGTCAAAGTCCCATTTTCCAATCATTTCACCCCGTAGAAGACGAACACAAGGCCAGGTGTATAGCTTGCACCCACTGAAAAACAGATGGATTCGACCCTCGGTGGCACAGGGAGTCGTACCTCGCACCTCCCGCATGCAAGGCGGCCTTTGCAGTTTGAAACAAGTAAAACAGAAAGACGCAGGCACAGAGAAGCACACAGGTCCTACGTGTTTCTCTGTGTCTGCGTCTTTCAGCTGGTTTTACTTGTTTCAAAATGTACCCACTCGCCCAGCTCTCCAGTCTGGTACGTCTCTGCAGTGTAACTTCCCTGAGATGAAATAACAGCAGCTCTTTAAATACATGCTTTCTAAATGAGTCCTGAAAAATTTTAATACCACTGAAAAAACAAAGGTGCGCTTGCTCACTACTGACCCAAATCATCCTGCAGGCGCTGCGAGCCCTGTACGGCAAACAGGAATTGGGTTTCCCATCAGACTGGAGGACCAACGCCAGCCTAAGGTGCCCGGAAGGAACATGCAGCGACGAATCGCGCTTCCGGTCACTGGACAACGTGCATCTGTTCGACCTGGACGAGGATCCCTGCGAGTGCATAAACCTTGCCTCCACGCATAAACAGGTGCGGTGTCCAACTTTCTGCTTCGCCACGCGTGACGCGTCGTGCGGCCCGTCACCGCAGGCACACGCACAGCGGAAGCCGTTCGTTCGAGTAATGAAATTGGCCATAGAAAGAAGAATATGCTGGAGTGTAAAGTGCCCAGCGGCGAGAGAGTGTGGCCAGATAACGTCACACAAGAGATGACGTCACACAACAGAAGGAAGCTAGGAAGAGTCATTGGAAAATATTTCCAAGTAACTTTAAGGAAGCTGACGCAGGGACGGCATCTATACGTGGCACGGAATTCAAACCGTCTCCGCTTTGCTTTGCCCTTGTAGCTTTTCTGCAGGAGCGGTTAGGTAAGGGCCAATCTCCAGCAGCGTATCAAGGTACATCTCCGAATGATTACACAAAGGTAAAAATTAGCGCCGCAAGAATTCCCTGGCTGCTCCCGGCCCCAGGTGAAGAAATGACAGGGATAACTATGTCATCCCCTTCCCCTAATATACTATATTGCAGGGTCATGCGCCAAACACACGCGAGTCACATGACCATGCAGAGCTCGCTCTTGAAAGCGCCCACTCCCCAGCTCACCCAGAAGGTTATAGGCGATATACGGGTATGGGACATAATGCAGTCGGCGTCGTTTACCCCAAAAACAGCCCCACATACCACTATCTCCGTATGGTTACCGACTGTCTTTGATACCAAAGCACCACGCCAAGGCTCGAAGTTAACACTTCCGATTATCATTTCTTCAGTGCAATGACACAAAGTGCATCCACGTTTATGTGCCATTAGACAGGTGAATCTCTTATAAATCCCGCTTTACCTTTCAGATACTCGAATCGCTGAACAAGACTTTACAAGAGTTCAGGGAACAAACCGTCCCTCCCATCAAGCCACCGGTAGACCCTGCCTCGTTTCCCGACAACCACGACGGGACGTGGGCACCCTGGCTCGATTGAGAGAGACGCGCGTCGCCTCGACGAACGCGCTACGAGGCTCTAATGGGCGCGTCTCTTCTCTTTCACTGCCCTCCATGGCTTCCACAAGTGCTCCGAAAAAGGCGGCTCCCTGTGCGGCAATAGTCGTCGCGATATGTCACCATAGCCGATGTCTAACCACAGGGAGCGCCAGTTTCAAGAAGTCACGGAGGGTCGGAACCATAGCATCAAATTCCACGCTGGTTGAGAACCCTATAGGGTCGGCACGTGCTCCGAGTTTCAAGCGCTTTTATTATTATTTTATTATGGAATCCCACAAGGGATTTTAGCAAGGTGGGTACATGGATACAAAAAAAATAAAAGAAAAATTACAAGTACAAGTGTCAAAAGCTCCGGCAAAAAGCTCAGATATGAAAGTCACAATAATGAAGAACCACTCGACGGCAATAAACAGAGAAAATAATACGTAGCACAGGTGTCAAGGCCCATAGGGTTCGCAGGAAGGGGTTGTCAAAGGAATCTTGGCATGCGCTTGCCGCATCTGGTGTCGGCCTTTTAGGTGAGTACTCTGTGTCAGCGTGCCATACAGCCGGTAGCTTAATTTAACATAATATGTGTGCACGACTATAACTGCAAGCAACTAGGGATATCAGTAACTATGTTTACTTTAATTATATTGTTTCCCCGAACAGATTTCTGGGGCAAAAAAAAAAGGCACACGGAATCAGCTTCAGCAAGCTTTTCGTATGCATCCCAGGATCGTGATTGGACGGCGGCTTGGGTGTGGTTTCAGTACTGGCATAGCGCCTAGAATATACTGCCAGTATATTCTAGGCACTATAGTACTGGCTAGTCACGATTTCAAGGATCGAGGATAATGGGCCGTCATTAATTTCGCACGGCTACAGAACCGCTTCGGGAATGCGTTTCAACAAAATAAAAAGATCTGAAAAAAATTACATAAAGAAACGCTGCCACTGTCTAAAACCACCCTCCCAGTCAGTGCTGTGATTAAAAGTTACTCAGAAAGCAAAGAATAAAAGACTATGAACATCACCTTTACCTATGGTGACAAACTGGTGACACATATACACGAGAAAATATCGCACATGAAGTATAACAGACCACAACACTTTAGGCCGAGTAAGGCCAGGGGAAGGAGTGAACTAGTTGTTTTGTGCCACCGGTGGGCACCCGGCGGCACTGGGGATCGAACCCCGTAGCTTCCGCATGCGAGGTGGATGCTCAAACCGCTCTTCCACCGCTGCGGTGTTAGCTCGCCCGCCGCCCGGCGCCATTATGAAGCCAGGAAGCACGTGTTAACGTTGTGCTCTAAAAAAAAGACAAACCCGTGTGCAACTGAAGATAAAAGAATATGCAAAGTTGGTCACAGGAGAGTTCATTCCTTGTGATGAGGCTTTCGATTATCGGCGCGGAGCATATCGTCCGTGTTAACGCGCGGCGCGCAACTGCGACCACAGTCCGCACGAATGTTTCCCACGGTTTCCGCCAGTGCCTGTACTCGTGGGGAGGGGGTGGCGTTATCGTACGCAGAAAATAAAAGTCAAAACGTTAAAAAAGATGCCTAGGGGTTCTACGTGGCTTGAACCTAGTTCTCAAGTCAAAGGTCAGGTACCCATTGGTCATAGTCATATGATCGCATGGTCATACTACCATAGCTGGGGCCATATTACCCCGCAGTTAACTTCTTTTCGGCCTTGTGAGGCACTGGGACCGCGCGATCGCATCTGTTCGGGATGAGGTTACATGGTTCGGCCGGTGCTGGTCTCGCAACTGCACGACTCAAGGCTTCGTTGAATGGGTATACAAGGTATTCCCAGGCCTCGTGCTCTGCAGCTTTCTTAGGTTGATCGCTTGGGAAAGGATGCTGTGCCTTAACCGCGCATGACGGACAGAGCTTCGACGCATCAACGATCCATCGAAGTGGGTATGGTCAAAGACCCTTTCCCCAAGCATGTCGCCGCTGAAAAGCCGAGCATCACTGCAATAGCACTGCACATCTAGTCCACATGGTCTGGACCCGCCCTTCATATAACGGCACGAACATAAATGCAGAAGTACTGGGAGACCTTATTACTCAACCACTAAGCAGAAGAGCAATGCGAAGTCATCGGTCTCGCCCTGACCGCCGCCTAGTCCCAAGGGACTTCGACCGACGGTTAGGGGAATGAACGGAGATTTAGGCAATAGCGCTCCCCCATCCTTTTTGATGGGTGCAAATAAGGGTTATTTCTCTCTCTCTCCGCGGTGAAGCTCGTGCCCATTAGGAAACCGCTGGGTACCCGGCAGCACTGTGGTTGAACACAACAGAGCACCGCCTTCTTGACTGCATGCAATTATTTTTCATCATATTGTTTGAGATCTGCATGCTGTTCTCCCTCTCTTCCCTTCATCTGTTATTCCCGGAGTGCAGGAGTGAAAACGGCACTGACCCTTTCCAATCTTTTGCAGACAATTTTAAGCGCTGCCCTCCATTGTGGAGCTTAGTCACGTGGCCTAAGCCTCGTGTGGGTGAACGCAGTTGGTAGGGCTGTTAATGGGCATGTAACACAATTAGAAAAAAAAAACCTTTTTAGCAGGTTGATTACAGCGTCACAGAAGAGGGAAAATACGGGCTGGTTGGTACATGTTTAACGAATTGGAAAAAACAGCGCAATCAAAGACGAGACACAAGAGAAGCACAAAACACCGGCGCTGTCTAACAACCAAATGGTTTATTGCTACAGGTGAGGCAGCATATAAATGAAATGGCACGAGTAACAACACAAAGTAAGCATGACAGAAAGATACCGCACAACCACACAACTTGACTAAAAAAAGGGGCACGTCACTGATTAAGATACGCAAGTTCCTTTGATAGTAGATTTATCGATGGGCTGCTGATACAGGTGTTACCGAGCTTTCTGATATGGCAAGCCTCCGAAATGAGCCTTGTGGTCTCATCTTTATAACGGGCGATGATAGCGCCGGTGTTTTGTGCTTCTCTTGTGTCTCGTCTTTGATTGCGCTGTTTTTTCCAATTCGTTATACAGCGTCACCTATCCTGGCATTGTCGAAAACTATCCAATGGTCATACTTCGTAGTCAGTGCTGGGAGTGATAATAATAATTGGAGCTGAGTTCCTTTTACCCCTTTCTCTTCTTTGATGTCAGCCCGAAGGGGAAAGGTAGACGTTGTTGGATGCCGACGTCTTGAGGTTCTAAACTTTCTCAGTCACATTACTCGTGGAACTTCAGGAAGTAAAGTGTTTAATCACAAATAAAATAGTTAAGACAGAACGGAAGGTACAACAAGGAGAACAACTATGTACATAGTGATTGATCCGCAGAGTGTCCAGACGAAATCAACCCCCGGTCCCACCAAAACGTCTTCTTTTAATCCCTAAGTCCCCGCCCTCAGTGGGGACACCAACCAATTAGGTCAAAACACAAGCACGCATCCAATCAAGGACCGGGGAAAGGAAAACACATCCAATAAAACACATGGGAAAGGAAAACGCAGTGAAAAAGAGACAGAGGAGAGTAAAGCACGCCCAATCAAAGATTGGGGAGAGGGGACCGGTCATTGTCACGAATACTAACAATTCCCCTCTCGGATCACTCCATCCTCCCCCGCGGGGCGGTATGTTTATTCGCTTAAAGAGCATGCGAGGACCGCACAGATTGTCGAAAGCCGTCCCCGAGGGGCCACTTAAGGCGCCACCGCTCCCCAATTCTTCATGATGCCCCCACGTGCACAGGAAGTGTCTGGCAGTCATACGGAGCTGATAAGCGCTCACAGTGAACATGAGGAACGCGTCTCCAAAATTGCCTCCTAGCCACACACTGAACGACCGCCGCCCGGGTCATGGCCATGGGCAGCGTCGCCGCGGTAGGGATGAAAGGCGTCGCGCGTCTTCGTTGCTGCTTCTCGGAGCGGGGCTGCGAACAATGGTGCCCGGCCAAGCTGGGTCGCCTGCGCACCCCGAACTCCCCTCCGTCGCCGTCCGCTTGACTCATTAGTGCCATGTGAAGTCAAAAGGAAATGGATCACAGCGTACACACTCTTGTACACACACAGGCGGCGTTCCGTACGTGATTACTTGGGGCTCGGGATGTGTCCAAGCCAGCCGCGCACGACACCTCCCTACCAAGTGTGCTGCATAACATCTTGGAATGAAGCACACACAGCTCGGCGCTGTGAGAACTACTCAGAGTCAAATATTTGAGCGGGTTATGGTCCGTTATGACCCGAATTTGTGCGCCACACAACCAGACTTCAAGTCGCCCTAATGTCCAAATGATGGCATAAGCCTCCTTCTCGATAGTCGCCCAGCGGGTCTGAGCCGGGCTTAACTTTTTGCTCAGAAAAGCGATAGGCTGCTCGCGGCCCTCGTCATCGCACTGGGCAAGGCAGGCACCCACCGCCTAGTCCGAAGCATCGGTTGCGAGCACGAACTCCCGACTTGGGTCAGGCGCATGAAGTGAGCATGCGCTCTTCAAGCAAGCTTTCACCTCATCAAAAGCTTTCTGCGCCTCGTCATCCCATGGGAGCCGCTGCGGTGTCCAACTGTTAGTTAAGCTCGTCAGTGCAGCACGACGCGGGAATAGTCGGGGACATATTGTCGGTAATAGTTAGCTAAGCCTAGAAAGAAAGCTTCTGAGCTTCTTCTTTGTTTGGGGCCTCGGCATCTCGTCTATTGCCTTGACCTTTCCAGGATTAGCGCTGTGCTTCCCCGACCCAACCACATGGCCCAAAAATTCGACTTCTCGTCTCGCGAAACGACATTTGCCTACGTTCACGGTGAACCCGGCGGCTGAGATCGAAGCGAGCACCGCCCGAACGTGCCTCAAATGCTCCTCCCAGGTGTCTGAATAAATAGCGAGGTCATCTATGTAGGCGCATGCGTACTCGAGGTGCGGTGCTAGTACCTGGTTTATGACCGTCTGAAATGTCGAACTCGCATTTCGAAGGCCGAAGGGCATGACCTTCCATGCGTACTGCCCCACCGGAGTGACAAATGCCGTGAGGTCCTGTGCCTGCTCGTCAAGGGATATTTGCCAATAGCCTCTCAGCATGTCTATTGGCTGATGAAGTTGGCCTTCGCTACTCGGAACAGCAGCTCGGACGGTAGGCTCATCGGGAAGGCGTCCTGCTCGGTTATCGCATTCAACTTCCGATAATCGCAGCACAGGCGCAGCCCCCCATGCTTTTTAGCGACGCAAACCACTGGGTGAGCATGAGGACTCTCATCGGGATATATTAGTCCCCACTCCAGGAGCTCATCTACTTGCCTCTCCACTTCCTTCCGATACGCCATCGGGACCATGTACGCATGGCCAGCCCGTGGCTGAGCACCCTCCTTTAGCACGATTTTGTGCGCTCCTAGCGTGCATTTGCCGGGCCTACTGCTGAAAACCTGGCCATTCTCCTCGATCAGTGCCTCTAGTTCTCGGCGCTGCGCTTCGTTCAAATGTTCGAGAGCACCCGGCGGCAGCGCGTCGCCTGGCACTGAGCGCATGGGGAACGTGGGCCCGTCGCCGAACTCCGTGTCGCCCTCGAATATCACCCCTACTACATTCACCCGTGCGTGGTATGAGCGGCAGTACTGCTTCACGTCGCGTGTGACCCCGGGCCAGAAGAATGAAGCCTTTATCCGCTGAAGCGTTTTCCGCTCGCCGAGAAGACCTGCCCACACTTGAGTCGTGCGCCAATTTTAACACCTCTGCGCGTCGTTCGGTTGGGAGGACAAGCTGCGTACACGGATGCCCAGCAACAGGCTCCTGGTGAAACAAAAGCTCGTCCCGGACCGTCATGCCGTGTGTTCCCTCTCTAGCCTGAACCAACGCTTCCTGGAGTGATTCGTCTCCAATCTGCGCCTCGCGAAACCGTTGCCGCGTCGTCTGTGCCACCGCGGTTTCCCTTTCGCTGCAATCTCCTGCTACCGCGCCCGCTATAACCTCGTCAACTCGCTTCTCCCTCTCTTCGATTTCTTCGTCAGAAACCTCGGCTTCTCCCTGTTCTTGCGTATGGACACGATCGCAGTCTTCGGGAGTGATTAACGCGCTTATCCCAGTTATAAGCTCGTCTGTGACTGCACACAGTATGCCCCGCTCCGACGGGTCAAATGATACTCGCGGTGCTCCCTGAGTTGTTACTAGGGGAACGTACGCCAGCTCCGCGACAACCTGCTTCCTAAAGCCCCGATGAGTTTTATTGTTGCCCCCGCGCATTCATATCGCGGCACGAGCGACCTGCGGATGACCGTGATGTCGGCCCCTGAGTCAATGCGCGCACTTATAGCGTTCCCACTACTCAACAATGTCACCTCTCCGGCGCTGACCTTCTCCTCGGCGGGCTGCCTTTTTACTGAGCCGTGCACTTCCTCCCTGTCATGCAAGGGGACCGATATTCGGGCGATTACCGGTTTCTGGTTTGCGCGTCCGCCCCCCATGTCTGGTTTTCCCGCTGTTTGCCTTTTCGGGCAAAGTCTTGCGATGTGCTCATGCCCGTGGCAATGGAAACACTGTCCCCGTCCCCGGGATCGCGTGTTGTTTGGTCGGGACTGGGTTCCGTCGCGCTGTGTTACCTCGACTGCCTCGTTCGTCGCCATCGCCGCGCTCGCTGCTTTCCCGACCTTATACCTTCGGCTTTCTTCGTAGTTTTCTGCCAGCGTGACAATCTCGCTAGGTTTTAGGAAGCCTGGCTTATCATTTAGAGCAACGTGCGCTCTCGCCTCTGCACTGAGGGCTTCCCTTAGTCGGTCCGCGACAGCTAGCAGTTTGAACTCCTCTAGCGAACTTACCTGACAGCTGTTTAAATAGTATTCCAGGTAGTTCTGCAGGCGTACCGCAAACTGCTCCCACGTCTCATTTGGGTTTTTGCTCGCGGATGAGTAAAGACGCTTGTATTCGGCGGCAGTGAGCCTCAAGCCGTCTAACACTTTAGCTTGCAGCAGTGCGTACTCGCTCCTCTCCTCGACGGACAACCGCGTGAGTAGCGTGCGTGCCCTCTCGCTTATGTGTGGCAAAACTAGTCCAGCCCACCACTGGGTTGGAGCTTCGTGGGACCCCAACGTGGCCTCTACGTCCTCGAACCATCCCGGCACCAGGTCTTCTTAAAGCGGCATCGGCGTGAGGACACCTTTCGTAAGGTTAGGGAATTTCAACCTTCTGTCCTTGTCAACTCTCCCGCTCGCTCCTGCTCTCTCACCAAGCCCACTCGCTGTTGCGCTCTGCTTAAGATTCAGCCTTGTATTCTCCAAAGCCGACCGCTCCTTTTCCACCGCTAGTTCAGCAATTCGTAATTGCACTTGCAACTCGGTCATTTGTTGCACCGGCGCGCTAACTGTCGGAGGGTGCGTCGGACCCTCAGCTGCATGACTCGCGGCTACCAACTCTCCGTTTCCTGCCCCGTTCTCCATCTCTTCCTGTTTAACACTGTCGCTCCTCAAAACCCAAGGCTTTGGCATAAGCACAAGCCCGACAGAAACAGAAAGGTACTCGCCTGGCTACCGAAGTTCCGCTTTACGAGGCTGCCGGTGCCCCAGCATGGAAGACTGGCCCGGAAGTTGGTCGCTGCGCCGCACGGTCCCGGTTGGAACTCGTCTCCTTGATCCGCGTCGTCGTCGGCTCCTCCTGATCAGCAGCGCCCTCCTTGACTCTGGTCACCTGGTTCCTTCAGCTGCCCGCTGACTTGAACCTTCAGCGTCACGTCGGCGTTGACCAGCTGTCACTCTTGAAGTTTTCTCCTCTGGACGTGCCACGCTATAGCTCGTCCGCCGCCTTGTACTTCCGCCCTCCTTCAGTTGCCTCGAGTAGGAAGACGACGCAATCCTGTCGACTGCGCCAGTTGAGTTCCTTTTACCCCTTTCTCTTCTTTGATGTCAGCCCGAAGGGGAAAGGTCGACGTTGTTGGATGCCGACGTCTTGAGGTTCTAAACTTGCTCAGTCACATTACTCGTGGAACTTCAGGAAGTAAACTGTTTAATCACAAATAAAATAGTTAAGACAGAACGGAAGGTACCAGAAGGAGAACAACTATGTACATAGTGATTGATCCGCAGAGTGACCACACGAAATCAACCCCCGGTCCCACCAAAACGTCTTCTTTTAATCCCTAAGTCCCCGCCTTCAGTGGGGACACCAACCAATTAGGTCAAAACACAAGCACGCATCCAATCAAGGACCGGGGAAAGGAAAACACATCCAATAAACCACATGGGAAAGGAAAACACATTGAAAACGAGACAGAGGAGAGTAAAACACGCCCAATTAAAGATTGGGGAGAGGAGACAGGTCATTGTCACGAATACTAACAATTCCCCTCTCGGATCACTCCATCCTCCCCCGCGGGGCGGCATATTTATTCGCTTAAAGAGCATGCGAGGACCGCACAGATTGTCGAAAGCCGTCCCCGACGGGCCACTCACCGCTCCCCAATTCTTCTTGATGCCCCCACGTGCACAGGAAGTGCCTGGCAGTCATATGGAGCTGATAAGCGCTCACAGTGAACATGAGGAACGCGTCTCCAAAATTGCCTCCTAGCCACACACTGAACGACCGCCGCCTGGGTCATGGCCTTGGGCAGCGTCGCCGCGGTAGGGATGAAAGGCGTCGCGCGTCTTCGTTGCTGCTTCTCGGAGCGGGTCTGTGAACAATGGTGCCCGGCCAAGCTGGGTCGCCTGCGCACCCCGAACTCCCCTCCGTCGCCGTCCGCTTGACTAATTAGTTCCATGTGGAGTCAAAAGGAAATGGATCACAGGGTACGCACTCTTGTACACACACAGGCGGCGTTCCGTACGTGATTACTTGGGTCTCCTAATGTGTCCAAGCCAGCCGCGCACGACAGTTGGTTTTTGGGGAAAGGACACGGCGCAGTGTCTGTCTCGTATATCGTTGGACACCCGAACCGCGCCGTAAGGGAAGGGATAAAGGAGGGAGTGAAAGAACAAAGATAGGTGCCCGTAGTGGAGGGCTCCGGAATAATTTCGACCACCTGGGGATCTTTAACGTGCACTGACATCGCACAGTACACGGGCCCTAATGGGAATGGCCAACAGCATTTTGGAGTATTCTTTGTAGAAGGCGAAAATTCAGTTTGGAAATTATTCCCGAGCCCTCCACTACGGCACCTCTTCCTGTATTCTCTCAGTCTGTCCTATCCCTTCCCTTACGGCGCAGTTCAGGTGTCCGCCGAGGTGTGAGACAATTCAATTCCTTTACTCAAAAACCAATTTCTCCGCTGGCGGGCGAGCGCGCGCACTGCTCAGGAACTCGTCCTTTCCTTCCTCGGGGCGACCTCAGCAGCCCTTGCGACCTGCGTCCAGTATCCCCTCCCAAATATATATCCCAAAGGATCCACCACCACCGCCACATCAAGTCGTTTTTGGTCCGATGAGCCTTCGCAGAGTAAAGTCGGCAGTATGGCGCCCCATCATGGCTCTGCGGAGCAGCGCCCATTACGTTCGCCGGTAGGCTATAGCACAGCTGCTGGACCAAGGTAGAAACGAAGTTGGCAAGACGCACGTTGGATATGCCGCCTGATGCAGAAGCTACGCTTGCGGGAGAGAAGCGCAAGAGGGAGCGGAGTAGGGGAAGGAAGATGAAAAAAATTAAAAAAAATGTAAACTGGCTTTTGAGGAAAGGAAATGACGCAGTATGTCTCACATGTCGGCTGACACCTGAATCGCGCCTTAAGGGAAGGGATAAAGGAGGGAGTGAAAGAAGAGGTGCCGTAGTGGAGGGCTCCGGAATAATTTCGACCACCTGGGAATCTTTATCGTGCACTAACATCGCACAACACACTGGCGCCTTATAGTGTTTCGCCTCCATCGAAACGCGGCCGCCGCGGTCGGGTTTGAACCCGGGAACTCCGGATCAGTAGCCGAGAGCACATGAAAAATTTAAAATTGGTTTTTGAGGAAAGGTAATGGTGCAGTATCTGCCTCGCATCTCGGTGGACGCCTGCTGAACTGCGCCGTAAGAAAGGAATGTGGGAGCGAAAGACGCGAGAAAGAGGTTCCATACGTAGTGGAGGGCTCCGGAATAATTTCGACCACCCGGGGGTCCTTAGCATGCTGTGACATTGCAAAGCGCACGGGCACCTTTTGCGTTTTCGCTTCCATCGAAAAGTGGTCGCCGCGGGTTCGAATTCGCGAAGTCCGGCTCAACAGCCGAGTGCCCTCCACTGAGCCACCGCGCCGGCAAGTAATCTAGTTGGTTATAAGATCGGAAAATTCGCGTGGACAGGGCAAAGGTCGCTGGCACAGGAGAAGTATAGTTAGAAATCAGTTGGAGAAGTCTAGTTTCTTCCACGGCCACTTTTGAGCGATTCCAAAACCGCCATTCAAAATTTTGTCCGCGGGAAGATACATGCTGCCGCCTATAAAATTATCACCTCCAACTCCCAACCACCTCGCCCCATCCAAATAGTCTCGGTACCGGCCCATTCCGCTGCTCGAGCATACGTCAACCGAGCGGCGCCTACCGAAGACCCAGGCAGCGCGAGAGACCGGCTGATCACAGATCACGACATCTCGCTGCACTACCGCGGTCCGCGTAGAACGTTAACTTTACCCCCTGCCACACATATCCCTGACAAAACAACAGACGACCTGGCGACAACTCCAGGCTCGCACCTTTCCTTTCCCAGCGCTACTTGCGCTTTTCTTCCCTTCTACTCACATCCCCGAATGTTCCCTCTGTGGGGCCCCGAGAGCCATGTCATTAACGCGGGTTAATGACAGCCTAGTCGAAATCAAGAGGAAGAAATGGGCTTGGGTAGGGCATGTAATGCGAAGGCAAGATAACTGCTGGTTCTTAATGGTAATGGAGCGGATTCCAAGAGAAGGCAAGCGTAATAGGGGGCGGCACAAGGTTAGGTGGGCGGATGAGATGAAGATTGCAGGCAAATGGTGGGCGCAGCTGGCAAAAGACGGTTAATTGGAGAGACATGGGCGAGCTATATACAGGCCTTTGCCCCCTGCAGTGAGCGTAGTCAAGCTGATGATGATGTTCATCTGCCGCCAACTGCAACTACTGCGCCCCAAGGGCCACTCGCGGACCGGGGGGGGGGGGGGGGGGGGGGAGTCGGAGGCCGTAGTCGCTAGTTACATCACATCATCACTTTATTTTCCTTAAAGACCCCTTGCGGGGTGTTACATAAGGGGTGGGTTTTTATGAAGTACAGGTGTTCAATGCAGTCATGAATGTTCCAGGGCAGGTGATGGCAGCGATATCGTGGGGAAGGCCGTTCCAGTCAGCTGCTACTCGGCAAAAAAATGAATTAGAGAAAACAGTGGTACGGGCACGTGGGCGCAAAACTTGAAGAGGGTGACTGATGCGATGGGATCTGCGCGGCGGGGGTGCGCAGATGTAGGGTTCTTGTCTGAGTGGCGAATAAAAAAACTTGTGAAATAAGACGAGACTGGCAGTGCGACGGCGAGCAGAAAGATTAGATAGCCCTGATTGCAATTTTAGAGATGATATGCTAACGTCGTATGAATACGAGGAATGAATGAATCTGGTGGCCCTGTTCTGCACAGCTTCGAGGGCGTTTGTTAGATATGCTTGGTGAGGGTTCCAGATGGCCGATGCGAATTCCAGTTTAGTTCTGATGAGTGAAATGTATGCTTGTAGTCTTACATGTTGAGGGGCATCCCGCAGGTGACGTTTCAAGAAGCCAAGTGTTTTATTAGCTGATGATATCAGGTTAGTCACATGCAGACGCCAGGATAAATCATTAGAAATGGTGATACCTAAGTATTTGTACGACTGGACGAGGTCGACAGAGGAGTTAGAAATTGTGTACTGGAAAACAAAAGGATTTCGGCGGCGGTGAAAAGACATATACTTACATTTGTTAGGGTTGAGTGTCATCAGCCGCTGCAAACACCAGTTTTGCACATGGTTTAGGTCAGCCTGTAGGGATTCTTGGTCAGAAGGGTTAGTGACTGAACGATAAATAACACAGTCATCAGCAAACAGACGGATATGACAAGATACATGCTGGGGTAGGTCGTTAATGTAAATAAGGAATAACAAAGGACCGAGAACGGAACCCTGCGGGACGCCGGAGGTTACTGGAAGCGGGTGGGAGGGCTGATTATTAATGAAGACAGACTGAGAACGATGCGTGAGGAATTCTTTAATCCACGCGATGATGTTTGGATCTAGGTTCAGCTGAGAGAGTTTGAGAAGCAAGCGTTGATGAGGTACTTTGTCGAAAGCCTTAGCAAAGTCTAGGAATATGGCATCAGTTTGTAGGTTAGTGTCAAGGTTGGCGTGAATGTCATGAAGAAAAATGGCTAGCTGAGTTTCGCAGGAAAAACCTTTCCGAAATCCATGCTGGGACGGATGGAAGAAGTGATTGGAATCTAGGAATTGTATGATTTGGCTGTAAATGACATGTTCCATTAATTTGCAGGGTACACTTGTTAATGAAATAGGGCGATAATTAAGAGGTGAATCAGTAGTACCTGTTTTGTGGATGGGAACGACCTTCCCCACTTTCCAGTCGTCAGGTATGGTTCCTTCAGACAATGATTGCGTAAACAGTGCACAAAGGATACTGGAGCAAGCTAGTTTAGCGTTCTTTAAAATTTTTGAGTTTATATCATCTATGCCGGTAGCGGATGAGTTCTTTATTTTATCAATTATGCATGAAATTCCGCTACAGTTGAAAGTTATGGGTTCCATGGCTGTGGTGATAACAAGTGGTAGTGTAGAACAGGGCAATTCGGATTCGTCAATAAAAACGGACGAAAAAGCAGTTAAGGGAAGAAACAGCGCAATGAAACACGGACACACGAAGAACGGACACACACGAGCGCTGACTCACAATTGAAATTTATTTTGAAGAAAAGATGCTTAAATAGGAGACATGCGAGGGTGCTTAACAGGGCTGCTGCAGCGATAACCGCCAATCAGTGTGGTCGCGTCACAAAATTTCAAAAACAGCAACGAATGAAGTAAGTGATAAAAAACGGTGTAAAGGGCCGCAAAAAGGTGGTCAGGTGACAGTAACAATAACAAGACCAATGGGGGGGGGAGCATTAAAACCATGAGGGACACAGATGTGAAAATACAGGTGAAACATAAAAATGAAAGACGTACAAGCTTTAAAAGCGTGCCCAAAAAAGGGGGGGGGGGGAGATAAAAGCGTTAAAATCTTAAGGCGCAGCGAAGGATAAAACAAGACAAAGGCACTACCAACAAGAGATCACAGAATCATTAGGCTATAGGTTGCACAAGAAAACTTAAGTGTTCATCAGGCCACCCAGAAAATTTAGCTCTTTTTCCGACAAGGAGAGGGATGCGGTGCTCACGCATTGTTCACCAGCTTGATGAATTTGGAGGGCTTCTAGGATTTCCCTCGTCAACCTATCTCGTCCTCGGCCGATAGTGGTGCAGCGATTAAAGTCAGGGGACTTTAATCGCTCTCCTTGTCGGAAAAAGAGCTAAATTTTCTGGGTGGCCTGATGAACACTTAAGTTTTCTTGTGCAACCTATAGCCTAATGATTCTGTGATCTCTTGTTGGTAGTGCCTTTATCTTGTTTTATCCTTCGCTGCGTCTTAAGATTTTAACGCTTTTATCTCCGCCCCCCCCCCCCCCTTTTTGGGCACGCTTTTAAAGCTTGTACGTCTTTCATTTTTATGTTTCACCTGTATTTTCACATCTGTGTCCCTCGTGGTTTTAATGCCCCCCTCCAATTGGTCTTGTTATTGTTACTGTCACCTGACCACCTTTTTGCGGCCCTTTACACCGTTTTTTATCACTTACTTCATTCGTTGCTGTTTTTGAAATTTTGTGACGCGACCACACTGATTGGCGGTTATCGCTGCAGCAGCCCTGTTAAGCACCCTCGCATGTCTCCTATTTAAGCATCTTTTCTTCAAAATAAATTTCAGTTGTGAGTCAGCGCTCGTGTGTGTCCGTTCTTCGTGTGTCCGTGTTTCATTGCGCTGTTTCTTCCCTTAAATGCATTACCAACTAGCCCGGAACCTTGCTCTTCTGAAAAAGCAGTGTTAAATGTGTTTGCACATTCGGTATCAGTCATTGTAACACCGGCATTGTTAGTGAGGGTGATAGTGCGCGTTTCTTTTGGGTTTATCACTTTCCAGAATTTCTTGGGGTTATCGATTATCATTTTTGGTAGGTCGACTTCGTAGAAGGAGCGCTTAGCTTTAACAATCGCGGCCAAGTACAAGTGTTCCACTTCATGGTATTTTACCCACGCATTTGGGTTTCCTTGTCGCTTCGCTGTACGAAATGCGCGTTTTTTCTTATTTTCGAGTCTTTTTAGTGTTTTGGTGAACCACGGCTTCTGATTACGCTTCCTAAAACTGCACGTCGGGATATATTTATTGGTTACTTCAGCTATTTTATGTTTGAAGAGTGTCCAGTTTTCATTTACACTTCTGCTATTAAAGGATGTTCCAAACATTGACAAGAAGTTGTTTAATTCATTGCTGATTGCTTCGTAGTTTCCCTTGTCGTAGAGCATAATAGTTTTCCGGGAAGGTTCTTTTAACACAGGTGTAAAGCTGAAAGTGGCATGAATTACTTTATGGTCGCTGATTTCGCGGAGGTACGTAAGGGATTCTAAGCTATCTGGATGAGTGGTCAGAATGAGGTCTAGAGTGTTAGCTGCTTCTCCTGCGACACGTGTTGGTTCAGATACTAATTGGGTCAAATTAAAATTAAGACAGACATCAAGGAATTCTCTCGACTCTTCCTGACTGACCATGGGCTGAGGTTGACTATTCCAGTCGATATTGGGGTAGTTGAAATCCCCAAATAGGAGGATATGTGCCTTAGGGTGCTTTGAAACCAGTTGACTTAGGATATTGTGAAGCTTGCGAGGAAAGTCGGGGCTACTTCGAGGTGGTCTATAGCACACCCAATTAGAAGTGACAGGGGTGAAGCACGGCACATGAGCCATAGTATTTCCAAGTCCGAGCAGACATTGATGACGGAGCATGATAACTGTTCGTTGACGGCAATTAGAACTCCCCCTCCGCGGGCTTCTTTCCTATCGGCGCGAAAAAGACGAAAATTTGGCAAATCAAACAAGATCTCTGAGTCATTTATATCGCTGTTCAACCACGTTTCGGTTAATACAAGTAGATCGCTGCCTGATGATGAAATAAGGTTTGACACGATATCGCGTTTCGGCAAGAAGCTGCGGATGTTAGTAAAGATAACCGATAGGGAAAAGTTGGCACGAGGAGTAGGTGGGGAATAATGCGGTGGCCGGCAGGGGTGAGTTGATTGTTAAGATATTTCTTTAACAGTTTCAGAACTTTCATCAAAAATGTAACGCTTTGGGCCGATATGCAGCGTTTTAAACCGCAGGGAATAAGACACAGACTTTGCCTTAGCGAAAGCTATAAGCTGTTTTCGGCAATTCTGGACGCGGCGCGGAAAATCTTCACCTACGCTGTAGCCTGTATCTTTGAACTTTGGACCTTTGGAAAGAACTGATTCTTTTGTTTTGAAGGATGTAAATTTGACGATAATCGGGCGTTGCCGATCCTGAGAGTGTCTTCCGAGGCGGTGAGCACGTTCAATTTCGATTGGGCTTAACTGAATATCAAGGTATTGAGAGCAGTGGCGAGTGATTATTTCTTCGGATTGCGAATAGGTTTCAGAGGGGTTGGTATCAGGTAAACCATAGAAAATTAGGTTGTTTCGCCGGGAGCGGTTTTCAACGTCTTCCAGGCGAGCCTCTAGCACACTAACTAGGCGAGTCGTTTCGGCCGTAGTGGTTTGGATTGCTTCTAGGTCAGTGCGCACTGTAGACAGATTTCCGCAGTGAGTTTCTAAAGTGCTGAGACGGGTGGTGAAATCTGCCATTTTTTGGTCCATTGAGAGCAGTTGGCTCTTAAGCTCCTGCACTTCAGTTACTAATGTGGTCTGAGTAGAAGACATCTTTTTTAGTTCGTCAAGAATAATGTCTAGCTTGTCAGGACCGGGGTTGCTCTCAATATCAGCACACGACAGTAACAAAGAATAAAAACGTGAAGACACTCAACACTGATAACAAGGCAGCACTCAAGGCTCGGGAGCTGCACCAAAAAATAGTTACTCGTTTTCTTTGAAAAGAGACTGTAATGGCCACCAACCTACATGGCGAGGACGAGCGGATTAGATAACTGTGTTGTGGCACAGCCACCGAGCCCACAGAGTGCCGGTGACGGTCGCTGTTCATTTATAGTTGACACGTTGAATGTAGTCGCTGACGATGGGGCCTTCCAATCTGGTCTGAGGATCCAGTTGTTTTGAGCCGATATTGCAGGAAAAGGGGCGTTTTTGGTTGCCTTGTTGATGGGACCTCCGTAAGCTGCGTCGTGCAGGGGCGCATGCTCGATCGCGCTCGACCAGGGAGCGCAAAACATGCCAGGGAGCATGACGCAGACGATGAGTGGCGAGAGCACCTGCGTGGCGAAGACGAGAGGATTAGAGAACGGCCTCGCAATCCTTTTTTCACGACGCGACTATGGTTGGTAATGATCCATTCTTGTTGACAGCGCGTTAAAGCACAGGGACAGAAGAAGCATGACGTGACGTCATCCTCTGTGTTTCTTCTGTCCCTGTGCGACTATGGGGGCTAGAATAACGCGACTGCGCATGCGCTCATCCCCTGGCGGCGGTGTCGCGAAACATATTGGAAGGGTCGCTCGCTCCACTCGAGACCGGTCGTGGAAGTGTAAACAAACCGGCTTCCTATGCGGGGTGCGTTGCTGCAGCAGTCGGGCGTTCAGCGCGACGCATTTGGCGATACCTACGAAATGTGTTGCATACGGCAGCTATGCCCAATATGTAAAGGGAAGTAAACTCGGATTTTTTCGCTTTCTGAGCGCTTCCCGAGACAGCCTTCGACGCGAAGCGTGGATAAAAGCAGTTCGCCGGCTCGACGATCGTGCCGCCCTTGGGCACCGTCAAGCATGTCAAGACTGTGCGGGAATCACTTTGTGACAGGTGCGGACGAGGCACTGTGTTTAAATGCGTGTGCAGTCTATCACGAAGTGTTTTATTCATGTGCAGGAAGGCCTCGAATGTCACCGCGGCACCCAGACTTCGTTCCGACGCTTTTTGCTTTCTCAAGCAAGAAGGCCGAATGGGCAAGTGCTGTGAGCCGCTTTCAACGCGCGATGGAGCGGGCAACGAAAAAGAAGCTACGAGAGCATTCACGCATGGTGCTAAAATTTTGTTATAATCTCCTATGGAAATTTCCTTGTTTATGCCACTACACCCTGGCCAATAAATCCCCCCGTGTGGGTATGTTCCATGTATTAAGAGGCAGAAGAAGGTGCGTTATGCATGTGTTCGAATCATATTCATGATGAGCTCTGCGTGGTATCGCCGGAATGGATTAATGTGCGCCTCTCGCGCTCGTCTTTATGGACGTGCATGCTTGTTTAACGTATGCAGCGGTGTGTTGTGGGAAAATACAGTGAAATGCTAGCAGAGCTGCTTTGTTGCGAGTACGCTTGTGCTTTTATAGCTCGTGTAGCTATTCTGCAGCGCTTGAGCACAACGATTGCTTGTGAAAACTGTTGTCCCCAGTCGTTTTCTGTACTATGGCGTGCACGATGTAGTATCCACCTTTCATGAATGGCAGGCATATACAGCGGAAAACGCCAACCTCACTGATCGGGGATATTTCATTGAACATTATGTTCTGAATGTACCCTTCATCTCTGAAGCGGCGGCCCTTGCTCAGCTGGTGTTCGCATCGCATGCCGGATGATCGGAGATACTGAAGAATTTGCTCTTCGGTGGGCACTACAGCCTGCCTCGGACTTCGCACCAAGCCATCAGTCAACCCTAGAAATCCTCCAGGTACTGCCCAGGACACGCCATCGTTGACAGATTCCAACAAAACGTGCTCCGCAGCGGCACTCAATCCGGCCGGGTTGGGCGCGCAGTACCCAGCAGTGAGCTCCATCGTTGTACGCGAGGTGGCAGCACAGGAAAATGAAAAAGACGGACTGAGGCTAATGCAGTGGGCGGAGGTCACCGTCAGACATGGGCTGCCAGCCACCACCCACGACCAGGAGCCAGCCCACCTCTGATATTTTTAACTATAAGGGCTCCGCCAATAATAACTTTTTCACCGCCACTACCGGATGGATGTCAGTATACGAAGCTTTGGGGCTTTATCTCCGCTCCCCTACTTCCTTCTCTCGGCCCCCTCCCCGCCCTAAATTTTCGCGCCTGCACTCCGGGAATAC
Source organism: Amblyomma americanum (assembly GCF_052857255.1). Classification (NCBI taxonomy): domain Eukaryota; kingdom Metazoa; phylum Arthropoda; class Arachnida; order Ixodida; family Ixodidae; genus Amblyomma; species Amblyomma americanum. The sequence goes on along the minus strand of NC_135499.1, from coordinate 217,749,569 downwards.
TAGCCGAAGGGAAGAGAGGGAGAACAGCAGATTCCTAAGTATAAAGTGGCTGCCACTGCTGAGCTCCTCAAAACGGCGATCTCTGGAGTCACACAGTTGTGTGCATACTGGCTTACAGGAACAGCACAATGCTATCCCATTCGAAATTAAAAACCATTGCGTCCAATTGGGTTTTCCAACTGACAAAATGGTGTTTTTTTCGCCTGGGGTTTGAGCTGGTCGAACACATGCCGCACCCCTAATCTTCTCCGAAAGATATGATAGGGATGCCGAAAATCCTCCAAGCTCCTACGCACTCTACTGCAACCACAGAGCCTTCTTACTTTTTTCTGCTTTTTAAAATTTCATTTTTTTCTCTGTAATGCCAGCAAAATCCCCTTGTCATTTCTTTCTGCGAACAGGCGTGAAGGCCACAGGCTACCTGATACCACCGGTGAAAAGTGACCATGGGAGGGCCGTTATAAGAAGAGCCACATGCAGGCCCATGGCACACCATTTGATATACGGAACATTACACTAAATGGATATTCGACACCTGCAAATAACAGTGCTATACCTTTGCATGAATTTTTAAAAGGGGTGTTTCAACAGTTAGACATTAACTTTCGATGTACAAAGTGCATGCATCGACGCCGCATTTTCGGCGCAGATCCCAGAGGCTATGTTCTACTGTCATTCACCTCAGGATAGCAACCACCAGTCCTTCTCGGTGTACACATCGAGAGTTTAAATTGAGTGGCAGAAAAACTTTTAAACTCAATTTTCTCAGCCATAATTGAGTCTTGCGCTGCTGGACAAATGTTAACATACGTAAAAAGAGCCAGAGAACCAATTTTTACTGAGAACGAAAATTCTTTTAGGTTGTCCTCAGTGTTCCTTTAATGATGTAGTCTTACAGTGATAACTGCAGTCCAACGTGCTGGCACAAGGCACCACACTGAAGGCGGTGGATGGCAGTAAGCATACAAGGATAGAAATTAGTCAAGAAACTATTTTCTAGTTGCACCCCTACATACATGATATCTCCAAAGACCACGGAATATTCAGCAGATGGAGGCACAGCAATGGTCACAGCCATACACAACCCATGTGTGTGCATTGCCTACTAAAGCTTCACAATGATTTACTCAGAGCACTGCATGCACAGAAAACCAGCAAGTACACATGCATCGATACTTGAACGTGTACATTATGAAGGAATGGTAACACAACAATTACACTTTCAACACCAAAACTTGCAGAACGGTGCCCTTGGCATGCACATATTTATTGCCTCTTCAATGCTGCTTCCTCCATGTGCATCAGAAATATGAGTGGTTAGGCGAAGCACACTTTTAATAAAACGTGATGCCCAAGTGTACATCAGGGGTGACGATGCTTTAGTGCCACCTGTCACCAGAAGCTGGCTGGCCACTGCAAGCCAAACTGCGGTGGCTGCCTAGCACGAAGACGAGGGACACGGATGTTTGCAGAGCGATTTACTCGTTCTTGTTAGCTGAAGAAGCGGCCTTCTCTGCAAAGCAAAAAAGGATGTGATCTAGTGTGAGCAGCACTACTGAATAGGCTGCAAAAAGAAAAGGACGAGAGAACACCTATCCTGAAATGTTATTCTTTTGACATAAAATATATACTTGAACAGTATAAAATGAAAAAAAAAAAACACTAATCACTCTAGGCACCACAAAAAAAAAAGCCCATGTGCCTACTTTTAAGAGTTCAATAATCTTTGAAGGATTCTTGCATTGAACCTTATTCTTCTGCTACAAAAATGCAATGTCCACATGCCCACTTCTGCAAAAACATTTGTGACCTTTCAATTCTTGTAGCACATGGTAACTACTAGCCCAGTTCAATGACTTGTCACAAAGTACTGGTCCAGTACAGTACAGCTCAGGCTATGAGGGGCGCCGTAGTGGAGGGCTCCAGATAATTTTGACCACCTGGGTTTCTTTACCGTGCACTAATATCGAACAGTACATCGGCATCTAGCATTTCGCCGGACAGCTGAGGCGGGATCGAACATGGGGATTTCGGGTCAGCACCCAAGCGCCATAACCACTGAGCCACCATGGTGGCAACACCACGTGTGAATCCAGTTTCGACAAGACTGAAACAGCAAAAAGAGATGAATATCAAATGGTACAAGACAGATTACACTGTTTTTGAGCACCGTATCAACAGGCTCAGATAATAAAAGCAAAACTTAATTTAGCAAAGCAAATAAAAGACGCTTACGCAGGGCAGTCCGAATGCCAGCACCAGCATCTGCAGCCAGCTTGTTGACAGTGGTCTCGTTGCGCAGGAAGACAGGACGGATAAACTTGGTGTAGATGTGCGTCGATCCGTTTGGTTGGATGGGAGCAAAGCAGTACACGAGGAAAATGATCTGAAAAAACACAAGGCAAAACTAGGCTGAAATAAATTCTCATGCACCTCATTTCCGTGCATAAAGCAGCTTCAGTTAATGACTGCCTGTCAAAATTTTGTACACGTTTGGTCATTCATACATTAGTGTTTGATCACTATTCAAAGCATAAAAAAATTGGGGACAAAAATCGCCAAAATGCTGCATTTCTCAACTGTGCTCGCCAATTTTGAACAACTATGCGGCCTTTGCTTACATTTAGCTGCCTGCACCCACCACGCACCTGGTCATTGTGAGTTCAATTTACATAACTTTTTCCATTCCGCACCTATTAAAATCATTCCTTCTGAACGAAGGCACAGAACACCCCATTCAGAGGAATCTGGGCTGCTTCTGAACAATGAACATGGAGGAATATGGTCAACATGGAGCAACCGTGCAAGCATGGTGCCTAAAGTGGCATCCTCTTCTTGCACTGACCCTGCTTAGCAGCAACGGTGTTCTCACGATTTGGCTGCATTGACATTTGACTCTGTAGGTGCAAGCGACAGCTCTGTCCAAAAAGATGACGTCTTATTTAAGTCTGAACGGAGATGATTAGTCCTCCCAGCCCTGACTATCGACAGGTGCCCGTCTGTTAACATTCGTTTGCGCCGTTGCCAAGGAGATTAACTCTTTCTGGACTTTTCTGAAGGCACCAGGTGTGTTCTGAATGATTTCGTGCCATCAGCACGGCCCGAGGTCCACCTTGAAACTGCACTGCTGAGTATCCTCAAGCGCCGGGTGTGAGCAATTGATTGTCTTTTTGCTGACCAGAACGTATAGCATAAAAAGCTTTGTAACTCTGAATAGTCATTTTTAGCACAGTAACATACATACGGTATATTCTAGATTCTTTTTTTATTTTCCGGCTGGATATGTACAACAACAAATATCTCAAATTTTGCCAGTCAAAGATCTATTTCATAAACAACATATATTTTGATTTTTCTTTCACAGCGATAGCTGTCAGGCGCCCGCCCCTGGCTTTCTCGTCAGCGTAACTGGTGGGTGCGTTAATGTCACGTGACCTTATGTCACAGTCAACTTGGGTCACATAAGCCTACGGGTGGCTCTGTTTGGAACACCCACCTGCCAGTGCAGGGGTGCATCAGGTGACCACTGCACCAGTCCGCCAGGAATAAACTGAACGCCTAAACAGCCATCGCTGAACATCGCGTTACACAGTCGTAACCGTCCTGTCAGTTTTTAATCATTAAAAAGAGAATTCTATAGCTACACTATTATGTACTGAAGCAAAGAAAAATTTTGAAATTAATGGGTGAAAGAAAATTTTATGCACACTACCCTGAAACTGCCAATTTTCCTACGGTAAGAAAAGAATTAAGCTGCTCAAAAATGACATCCATTGCAACAGTAGATACTAGGCCAACATGGCCATTCCAAACTGTTTCCAAAGCCAATATTTTCTAACATCATATCACTACTCACTGTAAAAGAGCACGAAATGAGCAAAAGAAGAAGCAAAGGAGGGGCATGTATAGAGCTGCGATGACAAGAACTCACAATGAAAAAAGGCAAACGAACCTAGTTTATATTAATTGCTAAAAAGTCCCTATATTGTGACACACAGCTTCCCCAACAAAAGTTGCTCCTTATGTCACAGCCCGGACCATTTACCCTTTGACAGGCTGCAGAAAATATACTTCCTACCAGTATATTGTAACTGCTTAGAGCTCATTTCCTCCCCTAAAGCCCCAATTAGACCTTGCGGGAAGTGTTCGGAGCTAGATAAAAAATGGAGTGGTTTATCAAGCAGTGTGAAAAATGTTTTATACACGTAAACCCTGCTATGTAATACGAATGGATTGCTGCAAGAATGCTTTCTGTACGTTCCTGTTTCTGTAATTAAGTCAGTACCTGGCTGTGACAGAGACTGGAAAAGTGCTACAGTTTTGAAACTGATAAGCTCAAGAAGTCACTAGATTGCAATGCCTAGAAAGCAGCTTCACAGGTATTTAGCACTAGAAACAAAACACGGTGTGGATACTGATCAATACTTCAGTAAATCTTGTGAGAAGTCTACTTCACTAACTCCTTCTTTTGCGTCCGTTTAGTTCAGTATCAGTACCAAATATTCACAAGTGTTCCCGCATATGCACCGTTTGAAATAAAATTGTTTTCTATTTTTTGGTCACCTATTGTACCATGAGCATTGGGACGATTTGGCTTAAATATGATATGTTTTGACAAAGAGCTATTCAGATCATTCCCAAATAACGTAGACAGAAAGTAGCCCTCCATCTGCGCTGCAAAAAGTACCATCTTTGCCAATAGTAACCAGGCAACAGTGTTTGCTTCTCGACCATTTAGTGAAACCCTTACGGCACCCCTAATACCAAAAGGGTACTGCAAAGTGAGAACAAGGTTTTTCTCACCTTGCACAGATTCAGAGCTTAAGGGGTGCTAGCCACAAGTGCTCTGCTGCATGGCTAAGAAACAAACTCTGTTGCCTGGTTACCTTTGGCAGAGGCGTATACTTAGCTGTCCTTCAAATTTGGATTCCTGGGTATTGGGGTACTGCAAAGCTCATTTGGTTAGTGTGGCGAGTGAACTCAACAGAATCCGCCACCCCCACAGCCCGAAACGCCTCGGGTTTCGGGCTGCTCTGACCCGGTGGCACCGCGATGGATGCTGCGGCATTCAGCTTCTTCATAAGGCTTTCCACAAGCTGCAAAAACAAAACAAAGGGTTAGTTAGGGCGGCACGGGCGTTAAACGTGTTAGGAGCGAAACAGCTAGGACGTACGAGTTATAATCGTGAAGACTTCCGTTAGGTTAATACTTCGCTCTACACTTTTACTGAGGCCACACAAGCGGCCGGTAGCGAACAGAAAAATTTGATAAGTCTTTGCGGGTCTGAACCTAACATTAGTATATTTTGTTTTGCTTCTTCAACAGGACACGAAAAGATATGACTTAAGCCAGGGTGGCTTCTCCCTGTCTGCTTTCCTCTGCGCACACGCTGCTCCTAAGAAACAAAGCTTAATATTAAGAGTGCCGCAGAAGCACAACGGGGAAACCATCCTACTCTGCTTCACTGTTTCTGCTGTTGAGCACAGGAGCTTGCCAAATTATACATTTTTCTTGCTGAGCCCCCTGGTGAGTTAAGCAGAAAATAAAGATTTGATTTAAGAACTGGAAACTTGGCGTCTGCCACAAACTGCTGCCCTTCGGAATGATGCCGATTGCCCTCGCCACTTCTCTCTCCCTCCCACGTATTTCCCGCTTTGTCGTGACTCACGTCGCTTCGTTCCGAGGCCAGGTTCTTCTTCTCGCAGGGGTCATCGAGGACGTCGAAGAGGTAAAGAGAGTCTGAAGGTTTAAAGTTGCCCTGTTCGTCCTCTTTGCACGAGAGTGCGGCTCTTCGCCTCCATTCAGGACCTGGAGCTCGGGTTTCGGTTGCCGAGTAGAGTTTGGCCAGCGTCTTCGCCGCGGCCGAGTCGGCCGTCAGTTGGTCGACGTCTATATTCGAGGAAACGTTGCCGGCGGGCTGGAACCGTCCGTTTTTCCAGCTTTTATTACTTGGGGTGACCACCAGTTTGTACCTGATGAAAACAACCGGACATGGAATTCTCCGCTTTTGAGTCTATACATTGAACGTTGACTGCTGGTCATTTAGAACTAAGCTCGAATACATATCTTCATGTATACAGTGCCGTCAAAAGTAAATGGAAGCCATTCATAGCCAAAAAATTTAATTTCAGCGCCCTCATTTTATACATGAACGAATAAATATATTAAGCCTAACTGTGATTGTGTACTTACACAGTGCACCATGCAGACACAAGAAAGATAATCCGAATGCACATTGAATAACACTTATCCAGGCTTCGAGGAAAACGCGTTATAAACGTTCAGAAAAATACACAATATATATATATTCTGCCGCTATTAACGTCGCATGTCCTGCATAACTTGTTGACCATTAGGCTAAATTGAATTAAAGCTAAGTTGAATTTAGCTAAATGAGCGCATAGGGCAGGGTCGGTGAAACCCTGCCAGGCTACAGCTCTCGCGGAACATGGACACGCAGCGCTGTGCAAAACGAGACAGGCAAAATGAAGAAAAACGCTCGTGGTCAGAATACGGAACATAGGCAATCGTATGGAACACGAAAGAGACAGATGAAAATAAAAGTACCATGAGTGAATTCAGACGATGCCAAGCATGAACACTCGTCCCCATTTTTTTTCATGTGCCACACTGCATCAATAAAATGTCGGCATCATGGTGCCAGCCTTTCATGACCGCCATGGGAAGCTAACCTGCCACTCCTGTATGCGCCACTGCCGTCAGTCGGGTCGAAGCCATGCAGCAGCTCCTGTCGTGCAGGCGGTTCGCCACGGGAGAGAGTCCCCCACTGGCTAACACCGTCGATGGGGCCCAGGTCGTCAATTTTTCCTCCTGAGAGTCGAGAAAAAGGCAGTGGGCTTAATTACGCCGGCTTGCGTGGCAGCAAGGTTGTTCGGTAGCGACCGGAAGAACCTGGCATGGCATTGTTCCTCTCTTTCCAAGGATGTGCGAGCAGAATTTAAGAAAAAAACTTCCGGCAGAATCAACTGAATACATATCTAATCGGGAGCATTAAGCAACGCCTGCGTACACCTGGCGTGTGTGGGATACGTTTTGTCTGCGTGAACTGAAATTCCAGCGAGCTGCGGTATTTCGCAGAAGTCTATTTGCCTCCACGGATAGGTTGACACCCCAGACGAGCATTGCTCTAGACTCGACTGTAAAGCTACGCGTCTCTATTTGTCTTCAAGAGATCTGTGAAAAAAGCCTAAATATCAAGAACCGTTATTATTGAGATATATACACCGTTTCTTAAAAGTTCAGAGCACGGGAAAGGTTGCTTCTAAGCATTACAGTAGAACTTTTGCAGAATCCATGGAAGTCCTAACGTTTGGAGGGGGGGAGGACCAGAGTTCGTTTTACCTTTTAAGAAATTTTCAACGCTGAGAAGGCACGAGCCACGCGGCGTGGCCCAGGATCAAATCTCCCTGGTCTGTAAACTTTTTTGACAAAAGGTGTGTGTAATACAGGTTCACCACCTCCTGCACGCCTGACCTGATTTTCTGTGCCCTCGCTTCATATAGAGGCAAGCCTCGCTTTTCAACGGCGCAAAAATTCACCCGCCTTCTGCTGTATTTTTAGATTCAGCAGGCCAGCACGACAATGTATAGCTCTTCTGCACGCCCTGTCAAATGTCCGTTTTTTTATTTGCGCCGACCTCCAGCTTGGCATTTCTTTATCCCCATTTTCCCTGAAGACAGCCAACCAACCTTCAGTCAAACTGGCCGCCACACTGCCTTCTTTTCTCAACGCTTTCATTCTATTTCCTTGCCAGCCGTGAGAGCAGCTTATTTTTTTTATGTGACTGCCACAGAATAATTGAGCGGCATTTCAGCGCCGCCCTGCATCGATGATTATTGCCTCGCTTGAACATTTCCTGCAACATACCACATACCACACCGTATACCGTAGTTTTCTGGCGACAACGACATCATGAGCAATGCTCTGTATGCTTTATCGCCACCAACTATTCTCTGTTCTTCTTCACCTGTTTTTCTCATTCATTTCTCTCAACAGAAATATGGCAAACAAAGAGCATCTTTCGTCAGCCAACCTGCGTTCTTCTCATCGAGGCTTCTGTCTAAGTTGCTTTTTGCCTGGTATGTACCGCGCTAATATAGATGAGCAGAGTGCGTACCGGCCGCCTGGTACAGAGTGGGCATCCAGTCAACCATGTGCATGAGGTCCCATGAGACGCGGCCTTCCGCACCGCTGCGGTCCAGCAGCGGGGACCAGATGAACGCCGGAACGCGCACACCGCCTTCCCAAAGCGACTGCTTGGAACCGCGCAGGGGCCAGCTGGAGCCCATCCCGATGGGGTCCGGTCCATTGTCGCTGCTGAAGATGATCACAGCATCCTCCAGCATGCCTTTCTCGTACAGGGCCTCGACGACAGCGCCTGTCGCCTGGTCCATCGTGTCCAGCGTGGCTGCCATTGAGAAGGAACGCCATCAATGGTTCCAGTCGAGTATGATACGCAGAGCTAAGATGGCGCTTCTAATCAGAATACAAAATGAAGCGCCTATGTGACAGCATGTGTGGATATAAAACCCGAGCGCCTTTAGTGCCTGTTGCATATATAAGGAATATGGAACAATGAATTGAGAAGTACGTTTACGTTTCGGCCGACGGCAAACTCTGCTTTTTATTTTCACCAATGTCTCTAAGTTTCCAGCGGAAATGGTTCAGCCCGGGAAATTTTAGAGGCCTATCGCACAAGAAAAAAACGGGGCGCATACACAATGATGACTTTAAAAGCACTCTTAGTCCAGGGCGCCTTCATTAGGGTTGACACTCCTGCCAGTCAGCATACATCAGTGGCATGCACTTGTCGGTCTTCCCCTTCTGCAGAATGGATGTTACTTCATTCCATGCGGGAAAACGTTTAGTCGCCATAATGTCACTTCGATGTATTGAACTGAACGAATACTCCAACGTAGAGGGCGATTTAAATTGGGGAATATTTACATTTAAAATCCGCCTGAGTACAGCCATAATGCTTCAGTGGATCGCTGTGTAATATTTCCTACTTTTTTGCAGCTGAAGAATTCACCCTGGCCGGTGCTTTAACCAAGGAGAGCCGCTACACTGGGAAACTAATTGTATCGACTGCGTGGCTTGCAGACGATAGGGGGAAGCCGAATCGATCTGCCACGCCGCCTGGGAAATGTATTAGTCCTATGGTTTAGGCACCATCGCTAAGCAAGCACCCACAAATTAGTGGTCTAAACAGGACGCCTTCTCCCTGCCCTGTGCTAGCCGTCCTGGAAGGGTGGCTGACGACGCAGGCTGTAGAGTAACTGTCCTCGTGTGGCGGTGGTTCCTGGTTAGAGCCCCTGTCTGGGACGAATTTTTCTTCATCTACGAAGAGTTTAGAAAGCTGTAGAGCTTCCTTCTGAAACCATACAACTGCGCTCTGGTGAATGCTAATTGTCCTCGTGTCAAAACCACATGCAGTTCATGCATTCGTAATACAGGGCCTTCTACGAAATCACCCGAAGTGTTTGTATTTGCAGCGCCCATCTGTTTCCTCCAGAGCAGCGTCGCTTCACCGAATCTCGTTAATTATTTGTCTTATTGATATTTGTGACTTGCAATGCCATTGGTTTATGTTTAGCTGAGATCAGGCGGTGGCTCCAAGATTGCTTACCTGCGTACCCTATTCGATTCGTGTCGCCAATGTACAGGAATTTCCGCCTGTTCTCTTCGGGTGGTTGGAAATAGCGCTGACCGGTGCCGATGTGCGGGGCTTGCATGCTGAAGAACAGAAATAGTGGCTGCGCGCAGCAACGCGCAAATGCACCGCTTAAGCGCAGGACTCCAGCTTGGGACGAGAGGATAGCAGTGCGCACGCCGCCCACTCGAAGTGGCTCACTGCCTCTCCGTTGAATATTTTTTTTATGCTGAAACCGTCTAGGGTTCTCGGCGTAGATGCCTCGATTCCACGTGGTTCTCGGAGCAAGCCGTGCACAGTTACAGTACGCTGTTTTAGGTTTTTGTTGTTGTCGCGAAATAGGCTTGTTGTATTGTCTTCGCAAACAATCTAGCGGTATCTAACGGAGATACGCCACATAAACCTAACCTAACCTAACCTAACTTGCGCCACTTGAAGAATGACAAGGCCGCACACTGACGGCGACAAACAAAGTACGCTTTTTAAAAAGCAAACATAATGACAGTAGCCGGTGAGGGCATGTTTCATACAAGGTAATGATACCGCGATATCAAGACTACGAGCTATAAGGAAATCAAAAAGTGCTTTCCTTCAATGTGTGTTATCCTCACCGCGAAACATCCATTTCTTCCAGAATTTAAGCAATTCCTGTTGTCCGCAAGTTGGATAATTAAACCTAAACATATCGCAGGTACGTAATCGGCAAGAGGTTCCTTCTGAATGCAGTTGATCGCAAAAGGTGGATAAATACGCGTAGAGCCACCTGATTGAACAGAAGGCTGCGAGTCAGCCGGGAGCATACTTACTAGCAGCATGCGACACGGACGGAGCACATTTGAAAACTTTCACATCCTCGTATGCGCGTTCAGATTCGCACATAGGGTTGTCCGGTACTTACTCTACACCTTCGATACTGATGCTGCCCCGACGCATATACATGTTTGTTCTTTTTTGCAGTTTTGCTTCTCCACAGTGTATGCAAGGTGTCTACTACGACTGCACGTGCGGCTCAAGGCATGTGTCCCCAGCCGCCCGTGCAGTCTTTGTTAATATTACGGAGCACCAAAAGTTTGCTTCTAAGCCATAGTTCTTGCAGCGTCCGTGGAAGTCCTAACTTTCGAAACGGTAAAGTAGACAGCTGCTCGCGCCATCGAGATGTTTGGAACGCTGACAACGCGTAACGAGCCATACAGCATGGCCCAGAAGAAAACCGCTTGGACTCTAAACTTTTCACAAAGGCTGTACGCCAGCACAGCGCCGGGAATGATTATGCACGTCAGTTGGTGTACCTAACCTGTAGAGTCGCATCACTATGTCGTGGTAACTCAACACCACAGCTCTCTTCATTTTACCCTATCTTTCACTTACCTCGGAGGCGTCGTGATCCCTGATGATTGTTTTCGCCCTCCTCAAGAAGATGTCCATGGAGTAAACACCGTAGGCATCTGTCAGCAGCTGCTCGTTGAACCAGAAGTCGTAGCCGCACGATCCGTTCTGCATGCACCCAGGAAGGACGAGACATTAAGTACGCCAAAGGGCCCACTGCTTTTTCGGCGTCGCTTTTAGGCGCACACGGCTTCTGTTCGATCTTCGTATAGTGTATGGCCACTTCGGATGACAAGTGTTTCATGGGCGGGAATTTAAATGTCGCCTTGACTGTGCCTGGGTTCAACGGTTTCGTTCACGTCATTGAAAGAGATCACGCGTTTCCATTCATCAGGTTATGTACAAATTGTCACGATATAGTTTCAATTTCTGTTGGCTTCGACGCACCTTTTTCTTTTTCATTTCCAAGAACATACCATGAAAAGCTGGGCCCTGACAGTAGTAGCGCCTGCTCATTTTCGCAAACGGGAAATATCGCAGAGGAACTTGCCACTTGCCAGAGGAAAGAAACTACCCCATAGACTGCACGCCTTCTGGAGCCACGAAATTGAAATATGTGCCTAACAATTGTATTCACGTGTGATGACGCGGTCTTTATTTAGCGGACACTGCGCAAACGTATTCTATATAGCACGAAAATCCCGCGTTCGAGTGAGGCATCGCCCAGCAAAAAAAAAAAAAAGAAGGAAAAGCATCACGTTTCACGCGCAAAGCAGGCACTGATTACAACTGTGCCATGTCACAGCCTAACTGTTACCCAATTGATAGTGCGCCTACAGCAACTGCTGCCACTTGCGCACTCGGATTGTGTTTTTCTCCGTAGATGACCGCATGCACAGATGTCCCTATAACGAAAGAGTCGCGTACCGAAAAACCCACGCTCCTAAAGGTACGCCTTGGCCAAAAGATGTCGAATCTGCTTGCTTGGGTTGGTTGGTTCGACGTATTTGTGATGGAAAAATAACGCGAGGTTAATAGACGGAACAAAATTAGGGCGTCCACACTGCATAGCCGCAATTGCATGAAAGTTTTTTGCTGTGAGTTTATTTTACCTCTCTCATGATAGTCATTTATAACGGCCGGGTACTGTTATTCCTATTTCTTACACATCGTTACTCTTAAACGCTTATAACGCTTGAACAAGTTCATGTTGACTGAAATTAACTAAATAGTCTTCATTTTTCTATAATTTTTCCTCTCTGCATTGCTCGACCACGAAGGATAGAACTTTTATTCTTGGTCTTATAGTCCGCGCTCATGGGCTTCAACGAGCTAATTGTTCAAAGCGACCGGTAGTCTATCTTGATCGAATGATTTATTGATTAGTTGACTAATTTATCTATCGACCTTTGAATCGTAACTGCAGAGGCAGGAAACGTGGTTGGGAAGTGCACCTACGTAAGTGACCGTGTGTGTGACGTTGTCCTCGTCGTGGTTGAGATAACCGACGTGGCTGTCGAAGCCTCGGTTCGTTGGCGTGTGACTCCACGTCGAACATCCAATATGCCACTGTGAGAGACAAAAAGAAAGAACACCGAAAAGTACGCAAAATTTCCGATAACTTGCTCGTGCTTCGAGCTGAGAGCGTGTGTTTTGTTGGAACGAAATATTCACTAAAACCCCTTCAGCGACCGTCTGCAGAGTTTCCAATTAAATTGAATGGACACAAAAACCGGCGCAGAGAGTTCCGCGGACAGAAAGAAATGGTTGATGCAGGCGTTAAATCAACTCGCAGGTTGCTAGTAAAAAAATTAAAAACCTCCCTGTTTCGGTAGTTTGAGGCGCTTGAACACCATTTAAAGTATCCCTTGGCAAGCATGTCTGCTTTTGCAGCCCGGTTCAGTCAGGCGTAGCATCCTAGGCGGCTTTGAGCTGGACTACCTCTTTGAAACACACACAGTTCCTCGTGCTCCAATTGAAGCTCACCTTGCCCACGATGTCGCCCTTGTACCCAAGCTTTCCGAGATGCTTCGGCAGCAGATTCACGTTCAGAGGGGCTCCGCCAGGCGCCGATGGAAAGAACAGATTCCCATCCAAGCCTGCACCGCAAAAGACGCACAGATGTTGACCGCCAGACGATGGTATTCATGCTCCGCCCGCTATCATGCGCGGTAATGAGGGGCCTTGTGAAAGAGTCCACCCCCCCCCCCCCCCCCCCCCCCCACACACACACTTTTTTCTCTTCATATGATGATTAGAGTCACAGAGAAGTAAGCTTTGCGGGTATCTGAGTGAGACCCAAGCAAGCATACTGCAGGCCTGGGTTAGACGACTACAAATTACGCATTCTCATCGGCCAGCAGGTGGACGCAGCCAATCTTGATTATCATTGACGAGGAGGTGGTCATGTCATCCCGGAAAACTGCTGTCAGAGAATTGTGTGTTACGAATGACACACTACTGATGCTACTTAAGCGTCGTAACTCGAGGAAAACCTTTCAAATGGGTCTGCCGCTGGACAATCTACATACATTGTCTAAAGCTTGGAAGGAATGCTGTAATGGCGGCTAGTTGGTTTGTCATCTTCAGTTTGGCGCGCTATCCTTTGGCACAAGGGCTAGTTACAAAAAACAGGACAAGTTCCGCGCACGTATACCTGCCTTGTCCTCGTTTTTGTAACTATAGTCCTTGTGTCAAAGTATAGCGCGCCAACCTGAAAAAAAAAAAAAAGCTTGGAGCTCAGGGGGGTTTGTAGGCTAACTTTCGGAGTGGGGGAGAATCAGGGCTCCTGCTGCCATCATGAGACTTGCAAAGCTGGGGACGCATAACGAGCCACATGGCGTGGCGGGAGCATGCTCCTCTGGGCTCTAAACTTTCGACGAAGGTGCACCTCTGTCATCTTCAACGAAACCATTCTGCCCAGCTAGCACACAATTTAGGCCCTAGTGGGTCACACGTGGGAAGCTGTGATTGGGGCAGCCACTCCAATGTTGGCTTGCTGAGGCGAGCGTGCGGGAAAGCACAAAACTGGGCAGGCCCTTGACCACCCTGCATCGGTCCCACATCGGCACTGGAAGGGCTAATCGGGTAGACATTCCTTCATCCGAACTTCATCAGCTCCCTTTCCGCTTCGTGAGAGCAGATATATGTAGGTGTAGGCACCGTGGTGGAAAAATCTGGACAAACCAAAATGCAGCTGCCGACACAATGCCGAAGTTATTCTTACATCGGCCTGTCAGCGCTGAACAAGCTGACATGCTTGCATCCTTTCGTGTAGAAATTGTACCTATTAGCTAACATGCATTATGCATGTCACAAAAAATTCTTATTTTGATGCTCATAGTCATGTTAAAAAACAATATAACCATGGCGCACGTAGCAGATTACAAGCACAACCAAGAAGGATGCACTAAAACATGTGGAACCCAAAGACAGCGCACGTGGACTGTAAGCGCAACACCCGACGTGGGACCGATTCCTGTGACCCTTGTGGACTACCTACATTGGTCTGACGTCACACTCACTCGGAAACTGCAGGTGTGCTTCCCATATCGCTCCAACAGGGTACAGATTAGTAGACTAGATATGGGCTGCCTGCACTTACCTGACAGCCCTCCAGGGAAAGTCGACTGCCTACATTTGTCCAATCTTAGCTAAGCAGCACAGGATGCTGGGTCCCTGGTGGCCCGAGGTGGGCGGTTAGGATACTGGCAGCCCCAATTATTTCGCAAGTTGGCTCGGTTTGGGGAACATGGGAGCGCACCTGCGTTGGGCTTGTCTTTCCAGACCTTGCATTGGTCTCATATTGGTAACCGAAGGGCGAACTGGGACCACATCCAACCTGCAACAGCCATTGTTCGGATTTGGCAGTCAGATGCTCTCTTGTAATCTACGAAGGCTATAGATAGGGTATTCTGATGGTGAACGATGAGCGCATGCGCTCGAAAATCCACGAAGAATGGGTAAGCACAAGGACAATCGCCTGTCCTTGCGCTTGGTCTCTTTTTCGTGTATTGCGCTCATCGTTCACCATAAGATACTATGCACCAACTAACCCCAACCGAAGTTTTGTATTTTAAGGGATTGTTTACAATCTACGCATTTCTCTTTCACCTGAATGATTATGTGAACATGACCTTTTGCCGAGTAGCCTTTACGAAAGCCGGCCTCCTCATTTTGCTGATTGAGGTCTAAGGCTGTCATGGCTCTATTAGCGATTGCCTTAGAAAGTACCTAGTACTCGTATATAAGAAACAGTAAGCTGATTGGTCCGTGATTATTAAAGTTATTGATGTATTCATATTGCTAATCGCATTACCCTCCTAGTCTCTTAGCGCATACGTCTGATTTTTTGGCCATACCTATAGTTTCCTCTTTACCGCTTTTAGGCTACCTCCGCTTTTTAGAGTATGCTCGATTATCTCCTTATTATACTTCCTTATGTAGGTTACTATGCGCTTACTGATTAGCTTTGATAGCTTTGCCAGTTCTGTTCTCTCTGCGGGGCTTAGAGGCTTTCATGCTTTGGCGTTTTTTAGTCACATCTTTCGTCTCCCGAGAAATCTTGCCGGTATCCTTTGTGCTATGTGGGCGTAAATACACATATTCTTCCATTTGAAATAATGCCTATACACACGTCCCTGGCTGGACGTGCGGTTGGAATGCGCAGGTTGCATTATCATAGTAGATTACATAGAGATAGGATTCGCGGTGTGAGGCAAGTTTGCAAGTACGCTGGCGCACCGAAGCGGAGCGGATACAGCCCCGTGAGCAAGGCGGCCCCGGACGGCGAGCACACGGACTGCGCGTAGTGGTTGTTGAGCACCACCCCGTCGGCGGCCAGGGCGTCCAGGTTGGGCGTCGGGATCTGGGGGGACCCATGGAAGCTGGTGTCGGCCCAGCCTTGCGTGCGTGCATGAAGCCCACTTTTGTAAGAGCCCTTCATCAGTCGTGCGCAAGCTTGCATCGTGTGGTTTACGCGGATTATCCTCGTTTCTGCATCAGACAAGACTTAACCACCTCAGCAGTTATTCCTGACCTGCCCTCGCTGTAGGTTGGAGCTGATAATCCTGCCCGGAAATGGTGGTTTAGTTAGACTATATTTTATAGGCAAGCGTCACATGGTGTACATCATTATGCCATCGTATCCCGCTGATCAGAGCAAAATTGAGTGAAGTTGTCATAATGGTCTCAGAAAAATATATTTTAGGATTTACGCATGTCATCAATAGGTAAGAAAGGTTCTTCGAGACAACCGCTCTGCAAAGACATCCTGATCTTGAGCTTCATTCAGCGAATTTTAAAAATGTATGCCACGTTGCATGCTTATTCATGTCCGTTTGGTCTGTTTCAGGAACAGCCACTGCACGTTCCGGCCTAGAGGAGGAGGAGGACACTTACCATGTCATCAGCGAGTATGAAAATGATGTGCGGCTTCCTTCTGTTTGAGCCCGTCGCAGTCGGCGTCGCGGTCGCCATCATCAGCATCAAGAGCGCAGGCACCATTCTTGGAGAGAAGGCAGAAACACAGGCGTAATGCTTGAGCGTATAATTGACAGCGAGCGAATAATTGGCGCATAATTGAGCGTATAACATGACGATGCACTTCCGGAGAGCGGCGCACTGCACCGGCCTCGACGCTAGGAGTGCGTCGTCAGTTGGCGACCGTACATGCAGCGCGGCAGGGCTCGGAACTTGGAAGGGGGGTGATCTACCTTTGTCCCCGATTGTACTTGGTCCCTATCGTGACGCAGCTTCGGTGTCACGTGCACGAAAAGCCTCGTTAAATTACCCTAAGGTGACGGGTCTGATAAAAACGCTCTGAAAGTCCTGTATGAGCATACGTGAGTGCGCGAGAGATTTATGTGCGTGCGGTTCGATTACCTTTTTTCACCCTCATCCGAGTAGCCTGACAGATCATAGACTACAGGGTAAACATTTTCAATATATCGTCATTGAATTGCGTCTCCACCTCCTCCTACGCCGTACCTCAAAAAGCCTGTGTGAAACACCGGGGGTGTTTCACCTGGAACCTTCACCTAGAAAATGTGTTCTTCCAACTCAAAAAGCCTATTTTTAAAAATTGCGGAAACAGCATGTAATTGTGAAACACCCTGTATTCATACAAGAACACTGTTTTCACTGGCATATGTTATGCAGGCAGGTGTAGTTAAGCTGCGTGTCGTGCGAACGGAGTTATTGAGGCGCTCAAGAGCAGCACTGTGCACGTTTCTTCTACAGTGCCTAAAGTGGTGATGTCCAGGGAATTTGAAATTATGTTTATCTTCGCGCCACGTTAAAATGGACACTGGTTCCAGACCAAAGATTCCTGTAGCGAGTCGTCTATAATAACGAAGCGAGAAGAGCAAGAAATTTTTGAAGTACTTTATGATTAATGTCCCGAGATGCCTTACGACATTAAATCCCATCATCAGCGTCATTAATGTCTTGTTTTGTGCATAGAGGTGCGCAGTGAAGTATAAATTGGAGAAAATCTTAGCGGATTTAAGTGTACTGTATTTTGCTTGTTATCATCATTAAAAAGTGCAGGGCTTTTTGAATCGACCTGCGGTCCATGAGGACCCTGATGGCGTCCCATGGTGTACTTTCTACCACTACAATTGTTCACATACCACTAACTGTTAGTACGTTTATGTACCCAGTCGGCTGACCGCTGCTCAACACGAATCCAACGCAGCTGAAGTTAGAGTTCTCTTTACAACCATTCATAGAATGCGCCTAATGTAAAAACGCATCGACCGGGCACCTTGGCACTATGGAACATGAGACCAAAGAAAGGTAGTTACTGAGCCATTTGCGCTTTCGCACTGCTTTTCGCTGGTGTCCTACATTAGAAACTCGAAAAGAAACATCTGGGCATGGCAGTCCAGGTTTTGTTCTCATTACCATTCATATTAACCGAAAGAATTACATAACCCCAAATGAACATTGCTCATTTTCACACTGTCTATAGTCCGAACAACGAGGCTCCATATTGAAGAGGCAGAGAGTCATTCAGAATGTTCGGCCTAAGAAAGAAGTATCCATAATTTGCTTATTTATAATAGCGACGAAATAACGAGGTATGCACAATTTTCATAAGACATCCACTCAGCCATTTCCTAATGAAACCTGTGTTATTCACTGAGCAAAAAAAAAAAAAGACAAATACGAAGAATTATATCGACAACACTGCGTTGGAAAACTAATCGTACCTTTGGCTCTGAGAGCCCTCCCGCATGTTGCCGATTCCCGATTTGCTCGCGGGCTTTCGTGCCGAAGCGGCGGCACTTTTTGCCAGTTAGAGCAAAGCTGTAGCGACTGCCAGCACGGCCATATCCGCCTTCGCTCGTCTGATGGGAGGCGGGCAGTGGATGTTTTGCGCAGATCATTCTTTTAGGTGGGTTTTGATTAAAGCGTTTCCGTTGTGTACGTTAAGGGCGCCGCCAAGAGGAGTGCACTGACGGGCTCGTCGACCCGGTCCTGCAGCACGGGGCAGCAGTGCGCGGATAGCACTGCAGAGGAAGGAAGGATACAACTGCTGGAGACACGGCGGCATGCGGAGCGCAACAGCTTCCTCTCTCTCTCTCTCTCTCTCTCTCTCTCTCTCTCTCTCTCTCTCTCTCTCTCTCACACGCGCGCGCACACATGCTCGCATGCACACACAGGTGCACACAACTGCTTTCCCCCGCTCTCTCTCACACACGTGCGCACACGCACGCACGCACGCATGCAAACACACACGTACACACAACAACTACTTCCGGAGAGAAGAAGTGTGTCCCTGCTAAAGTGGCTGCACATCGCTCTTCAGAAAAACCTCGCCATTGTCGTTTGGAGCCACCGTACTTGGGTACAGCCACAAGTCTGTTTTTACTGCCGTGCAAAATTTTTTAATGGAATCAAGACGGCTACCTTGTTAATTTTTGTAATTTTTTCAAAATTATTTTTATTCTTACAATTATTATTATCATTTAACTACTCGGCTATAAACATCAGTCTCGATCTCCTGCGTGCATTCTGCATTTCCCGTTTCATTTCGTTGTTCCTTTTTGTTTAATTCTTCCGTCCTTACCATTCATTTTAAATTCGTACAGAAATTATTTACCTCAAAAACTCTCTGTGCCCCCCCCCCCCCCCAAATCTTGGCCAATCCCCCTATGTGGGCATGTGCCATAGTATTTGGACAAAAACAAGAACAACAACGACCTCGCCATCCACGTAAATACGTACCCTATTTGAAGAGAACTGCATCCTCGCCTTCTGAAGAAGCTCCGGACGTCCTCCCACCGTCTGCGGCCTCCTGGAAACCATGCATGAGTGCAGCTGAGTTGGGCACCGACGCTAGGCTTAGTTAGTGCCTCCGCTGCCACGCTGGCGGAGGTGGCTCTGCCGGCGTCTCTCGTGGCAGCACCTGCCACGCAGTCGACACCTGATCCGCGGCGCCAGGTCCGGCTTTGCGCTCCCGGTTCATCGGCAGATGCACCCCTCCTGCCTTCCCGAAATCCCGAACTGCTCGTGAGTGATCTGCCACCAGGGCACATGGCCATCATCTCTACACCACCAGATGGGCCTCAAACCGCACGGCATGATGAACCGGGCATTCCAATGGATTTATCGGCACCTCTACCAGTGCAAAAGTGCCCTCGGGCAACTCAAAAGCGTCCCTCAAACGACAGCCAACTGATTCCATATTCGGCAAGTGATGGCTCCCAAGGTAAGCGCACTTGTCTTACGATGGAGAACTCGGTGGAGCCTACACCCGGATCGTCTTCTTACAAAGTGACCATAAAATTACTGGCCAACAAAAGCCTCACGGATATACCAAACAAGATTTTACAAGCTAACTTGGACGCGTGCCTCGGAGCCAAAGGTTCTAGGGGGTTCACAGCCAGGACAAAGTCCAACACCACTGCAGTGTGGCTTCCGACTCTGACTGCCGTAGAACGGCTGCAAACGCTCACCAGTATTTCACTAACAAGCGAAATCTCAGTGCCAGTACAAGTGTATTTAGTTGAAGGCTCCGACTTGCAGCGCTGCGTCGTCTACAACGTCGATATCACTGAGGATCAAACTGCCCTCCAGTGTGAGCTGTACTCTCTCACGCATCGTGTCATCAAAGCCCGACGCATGGGAAAGGGGCGCTCTTGCATAGTCACCTTGCAAGGCCCTCTGATAATACCAGCCCGTCTGTACTATTATGGCTGTATTTTACGGCCTCGGCCATATAAAGCGAGTGCGGTATATTGCTATAACTGCTTCCGTACTGGACATGCGCAAATCCGGCCCCTTCACTGCTGCCGGTGAAAGTACATCGGAAGGGAAAGTGGCTTATCGATGCGGCCTTTGTAAATCCGACGGCCACGAGATAACATCTCCAAGCTGTCCGACGAAACAAAAGGCAACACAAAAGGCTCGCCGTCGAATGACTAAGCATTGGCCAATACATGACAGTATAACTTTATTACAGACATCCAATCGGTTCGCAGCTCTCCAGTGGGATGACGACGAGTGGCCGGAGCTCCCTGAGCACACCTCGCATGATCCTTCAGCTCAGCAGCCTTCTAACGATACTGCGCGAAAAGAACGCCTCCGAAAACAGCCAACAAAGCAGCGAAGTGTGCCGGAACTACCGCAGGACGATATGGCCGCAGTCGACGAAAAAATCGCACGTCTTTTAGCGAGGTCATCAAGCTCTGGCAACACCGTGAACTGCTCGCTCGACGTAGACGGGCAGCGGAATCATCCGCCACATCTGTCAATGGCGCAGCAACATCACCTTCATGCCGCCCACCAGTGTCATTTCCTGCCGCCTCTTCCCAGATTACCGCAATGCCACTGGACCACTCTGCGACTTCTTTGCTCCGGTTTATGGTTAACCAGTTGTCCAACCTGACGTCCGTGATTCTACAGTGCTTGGGCTAGTAACTAGAAATGGCAAGTTCCAGTCGTGCTGGTGTGCTGCAGTGGAACTGCAGAGGCATTTCCACGAAGGTGGGAGAGCTCAAGACCCGACTACAAATTCACAAGCTCCAGGTATGGGCCATGTTGCAACAGGAAACAAACGCCTTGCCATCGATTCCAGGCTTCAGTGCCTACATGTCTCCTTCAATGATAGGCCGTCATGTACAAACTGCTGCTCCCCTGGGAAAGGCGGCGGTGTATGTGGACTCACGTTTTCCGCATGTACGCCTTGCTCTCGAAAATTGGTGCACGTCGTATCAAGAGGTAGTGGCAGTGGCTGCGAAATTTAAGAAGGGAACTGTTGTGGTCGTTTCATTTTACGTTAGACCAGCCGGTGGTGCTACCTCCCGTGTTAATCTTGGCTGGTTAACAAGTGTTCGTCGGCAGTATCCCGGGTGTCCGATTTTAGTCGGAGGCGACTTTAACACCCCTCACCAGGATTGGGGGTACCCCACTTCGAGCCCTCGTGGCAGGCGTGTGCTGGACGCCTTCACGGATGCCCAATTTGTGCTGCTCAACCATCCTGGGACAGCAGCACGGCCAGTGCGTCGAACTCGCAGTGCTTCCTATGCTCCAGACTTGACGTGGTGGTCGGGTCCGGGTCCTTCACCCCTCACATTTACGACCGTTACGCTACAAATGTTCTGTGATCAACTGGGACAGTTTTCGCTCCTGTACGGACAATCTCTCCTCAGACTCTTCGCCAATCCTTGTTGAGCGCATACAAACAGCGCTCAACAGTGCTAAAACTACCACCCGGACTGATGTTGGTCGACCGGCACCAGACTTCGGCCTTCTTAATTTGTGGGCGGCACGCCGTCAAACCGAGCTGGCTGCTACGCGAGACCCTTCTTCGTCGCAGGCACGTACGCGATTGCGCTATCTTACAGCTAAGGCACGCAAATATGAACGCGAGCTCTCCCGACGGCAGTGGCATGCGTGGTGCGAACAATTTTCTGCAAAATCCTCGAATGCCTCTCTCTGGCGAACATTCCATACAAGGAACGCGGTCGCCGTTCGACTGACGCAGCAGCAACCGCATGCTTCGCGGCTAACTTGTCGCCAGATGGTTTCGCCAAAGAAGCAGCGCGAAAGTTCTTCCCAAAATACGATGCTGTGCCTTCTTCAGCCGCTAGTATAAAAATGGCAGGCATCCCAGCGCATGTATATCAAATGCCGTCTGATGTCGACGTAGATGGAATTGCGTGTCCGTTCTCTATGCCTGAGTTGCTGGCTGCAATAGATGATGCGAAACGGAAAACAGCGCCCGGCCCGGACAATATTCAGTACGAGGTGTACAAGAACCGGAGTAGCGCTACACTCCCTCAACTACTTGACACCATAAACAAAGTATGGTTGGATGGCGTAGTGCCCGAGAGCTGGAAATCCGCTGTCGTCATTCCTATCCCGAAACCAGGAAAGCCTCCGACGGACCTTGCCAACTTGCGACCTATCTCCTTAACTCCTACGCTGTGCAAGCTGGCGGAGAAAATGCTAGCCACACGATTGGCATGGTGGCTAGAGCAGCACGGTTTTTATCACCCAGCACAAATCGGCTTTTGTCTATATATTAGTACAGAGTACGGGTTGGCTGTCTTAACATCTGCAGTTTTGTCATCTACCCGCAGCCGCAATGTGCGTACTGTTTTAGCAATGGACGTTGAAAAGGCATATGACAACATCAGTCACGCAGCCATTCTGAACTCCATTGACATGCTTCATCTCCCTCCGAGAGTGCGTAGTTTTGTCCAATCATTTTGGAAGGCAGAAAATTTGCAACACGCCTCAGCGGCGAAGCGGTCGGATTATTTGTTCCTCTCTGCGGCATGCCCCAGGGATCAGTATTGTCGCCGACGTTATTTAATATTGCTTTCATCCCGCTGGCTTGGCGCTTTCATGACATCCGTGACACAAAATTTCTTCAGTATGCTGACGACATCACGGTGTGGAGTACTCACCAAGATCTCCGTACTCAGGAGACTGCCCTTCAATCTGCCTTGGATGTTACCTGCAATTACGCATCATCCATCGGACTTCAGCTATCCGTGCATAAAACGACATACACGTCAGTCGCCAACAGCTGGCGACGCCGTAAACTTGCTGCATTTCCAATCCGTCTTTGTTTATCAGGCACCCCACTACAGGAAAGTCCGAGTGTAAAAATCCTTGGCTTAATGATTCACCAATCAGGATCAGCGACTGCATGGCTTTCTCAGGCAAATAAGCAAGCTATTCAGACTTTGGGTTTGATTAGAAGAATTTCTCCTAAAACTGGTGGCGCAGGCTCGTTCGTTGCAGGGCAGTTGGTGAGGGCAGTTCTGCAGCCACGTATTGTTTATCAAGCCCAGTTTCAACATCTTACAAGAGCCCAATGGGATCGCCTTGAAGCTGTGAACCGAGAGGCTATGAGGACCATTACGTGCCTTCCACGCATCACACCGGTCACAGCTTTACAATAGAATGCGCAGCTCAATACCATTGATGAGCTGGTGCAGCAGCGCCGTGAAGCGCGCAGCCTTAAGGCCAGTCTATCGCACTCCACGCATGCACTGAGGACTTATGCAACATCACATTCCATTCTTCAGCCGCCAACGCCACTTATTCCCCCATGCAAGTTTGTACAGCTCAGCGACAACAAGCCAACAGATAATCGCCGGCCAACATCTGCTAATTCGGCATCGTTGCTTCGCCAGAAATTTGAGGAACAAGATGCTTGCCTGCCTGATGGATCCATTGTTGTCTACGTCGACGCAAGCATACAGGACTGCAAAGCAACAACAGCTATCTACTGCCCGTGCAGACCTGCCCAGAATCAAACCTCTTGGTTTCAGCTTACGGAACCCCCTTCGTCCTTTTGTGCTGAGCTCGTTGCAGTTCAAGAAGCACTCTGCTCCGTGGCCGAAAAAACTATGTTCCCTGCAGCCCGCGTTGTCATCCGCACTGACGCCCTTCAAGTTTTCCGGTTGCTACGACGTGTTAGCCGCTGTCCAACGATATGTCAGGACATCCATCGACTCGCGGCACGCATCCCGCAGCCAGTGCGTATTGAGTGGGTCCCACGGGATCTGCTGACCTATCAAACCCAGGCAGATTTAGCGATCCGCCTTGCGAATACAAACTCATCACCGTCTCGGCTCCTTCATTTGGACAATTTTACCCTCCTTTCATCAAGAAAGGAACTCCTCCGGCGCCGCACACGTGCTCTCATCCCTCCGTGTGCGGTAACCCTCTCCGGCGGTCTTACCCGTGCAGAGGAGGTTGCGCTTAGGATGATCTGGGTCGGGGTTGCCCGCACATCAGCCGTCACTCGGAAGTGGCCTCAGTACCGAGATTTGTATCCTCGGCCAGGGTGTCCGATATGTAAACACGAGGACACTAAAGCCGATATACATCACTTACTGTGGGATTGCCCAGCTCTGAAGCCTACAAGGATCCGGCACCTGAAGGTAGCAGGTCTTTCACCAAGCAACCCTGCTTCATACATTGCCTGGACGCAGGGAGCGTACCATTGTTCTCTACAGGACTTCATCAAATCAGCTAACCTCTTTACATTCATTTAATGTCTACTACATCATTCATCACACCTTCACCCATTATTGATGCCCTGGGCAATAAATTTCGCTTAAAAAAAACTGCTTCCTCTTTTTCTTTCTCTCTCTCTCTCTCACACGCGCACGCACGCACGCACGTGCCGATGAGTGGGGAATCATACACGTATCGCTATCCCATCTGGGCTTTGGAGAAAACAGAAAATTCGGGGAGCTTTTTTGTTTGTTTTTCTTTTTTGGTGCTGCGGTGCTACCAAAAGCTCAAGCCTGCTGTCGCGCATTCATTCATGTTGTATCATAACAGCACACGGCCGTTTAGGGCTACGTTCTTAAGAACTATTCATGGAACTTCCCCTAACGCGGCCGCGTTTCGATGGAGGAGAAATGCAAAGTAAGCTCGGGTGTTGTGCGATGTTAAGTGTGAGGACTACTCCAGCCAACTTTTCTCCTTGGTAAAAATTGATTCTGCTGCTCTTTCTGGCTATGCTAACGTTTGTACGACAGCAAAAGACGGATTAGTTGCCGAGAAAATTAGTTTGAAAAATACTCGTGCCACTGTATTAAAAATTGTGACGACAGTATACCGAAAAGCACTCCGTGATCACGGTTTGGAAATGAATGGCGGTGTTATCTTAGCCTCAAAGACCCGAGAAAAAAATTGATGACGCGCCGCAGTTTGGTAGCGAAAACGCCTGAGGAAAGCAATACCTATATTTCATTTATGTTAAAATTTTCCAGCTTAAGTTATAAAAGCTCCGATTTCAGTTAAAGTAACGTCTTTGTCCTTACAATGCGGTAATCTATACCGATACAGGCCAACGTTGATTATTAGTGCAAATGCACTCATACGCCGAAATAAAAATGGTCCGTGGACAGTATAAAGACCTCTTATAGACTCTGTTGCCTTCCTGTAGATATTTCTTTTTGTCTATTAATAGTCTATAGACAAAAGTCTACTAAAAGTGTATGGCCATAAATCTATAGGTTGTCTATAGACTGCCTATAGCATTTGTATGGCCTATAGACTGTTCTCTAGAATTTTTCTATAGACAGCCATTAGACTTTATAGACATAAGTCTATTGACAGTCTAAAAATTTGTAAGGGCGTTCACCAACCCAGGCTATGAATCTTGTCAACGGATCTTACGGTCTTGAGCCGCTGGCTATAGCAACAGCGACGCCACGTTAAGTTTCTTTTGTGTGAAATAAATAAATAAAAAATATATAAATATTTCCGCGACTAGACTTCGAAGCCGCGGCGGCGAGAATAATAATAATAATAATAATAATTGGTTTTTGGGGGGGAAATGAAATGGCGCAGTATCTGTCTCATATATCGTTGGACACCTGAACCGCGCCGTAAGGGAAGGGTAAAGGAGGGAGTGAAAGAAGAAAGGAAGAGAGAGGTGCCGTAGTGGAGGGCTCCGGAATAATTTCGACCACCTGGGGATCTTTAACGTGCACTGACATCGCACAGCACACGGGCGCCTTAGCGTTTTTCCTCCATAAAAACGCAGCCGCCGCGGTCGGGTTCGAACCCGGAAACTCCGGATCAGTAGTCGAGCGCCCTAACCACTGAGCCACCGCGGCGGGTCACAGATCAGTTTGGCTTGCCACTGCACGAGATCACTGTGCTATCGCCGTATCTGACGACATCTATTAAACTGCAACACACTATCGCGCTGTGCATGGCACAGTGTCGTCTTCGTCGGCGCGGACAGATCAGATCAGCTTAACCTCGATCAGGGCTTAACCTGAGTCTAATATCGTCGCCAGACGTGCCGACGACCCAGCAATGCAATACCATGAAAAAAGCAATACATGCTCTCGCACGTCTCCTCGGTTTGCCTACTCAAAACTCTTCCATTTTGAATCGTCGTTCACCTTTTGCTCAGCCTCCCTTTAAAGACTTTCAGGCGGTCGAAGTTCATCCGGAGCACTCCACTACGGCCCCTCCTTCTCTTTTCTTTCACCCTCTCCCCTTTCATTCCTTCTCTACCGCGTGGTACAGACGTCCAACCAGAGTGCGAATTTACTGCGCCTTTCCTTTCCTCGTGCCCTACAGAAGCCACAGAATGCCCCTTGCTTTCGTTTGCATATTTGTTCTCATTTTAAGAGCGCTAGCTCTTAAAATGCCTCTCGTGAACGTCTCGACGTTCACGTTCACGAGAGGCAGCCCGTCGTTTTCCTGCGCTTTCCCAGTAAGCGCCAATGCGCCGGGCGCTGGCACCGGCTGGGCCCGGCTTGCACCGGCTGTGTCCGAAGCGAGCTTCGAATCTTATCGGACAACTCTCGCGATAGCTCAGCCTGTGGTGGTGCGGGTGACTTAAGCGGTTCTTTTGAGTGGCCGCTGCTGTTCGGCTTCCTTTGCCGCCGCTAGCTCGCCGTTTGCCGTGACGTGAGCCGCGACTCCAGATCCCTCCCTGCGCGCATCGGGGCCCTCACGAACCTCCGTCGCCACGAGAGGAGCGGCGCCCGGCTCGTTGGCCGCTGCAAGCCTCTCCCTGTGCGTGCTCCCGTGGGTCCCCGCGTGGTGCTCCGGCTCACTGTTTTCCACTTGCTGCGCATGGGCCACCGCCGCCGCGTATAGACCGCCGCTGCGTGCAGTCCGCAGTGGCATGCTTCCCGCCGCACCTCTGACAGGCCGCCGCAGCGCAGCCCTCGGTGACATGGCCGGAGACTGCAAACCGTTCGCACCTCGGGGGCTTGCATCCCGCTGCCTTGTGGCCCGCCTGGTTGCATCGAGCGCAGACTCGCTGCATCCCCCGGTGCTCTAACATGACCTTGTGGCCCTGGATGGACATAAAGTTGGGCAGGCACCGGGTTCCGCATCTCGAGCCGCACCACCCGCTTGCTGGTGAACTTGCGCGGGTTGTCTCCGAAGGCCGCATGCTGGATGCCACTCAACTTGCCTGAGGGGGGTCAACGCCGCGACAAGGACGTCGTCCGGCACGATTAGGGGCAGTCGGTAAGTGGTGACAAACACAACCGGCGGGCCCACTGGGCCGACGGGAATACGTTGGTTTCCGAGGTTCACGGCCCCGGACGTTGATAACCTAGTGGCTTGTACCTGGGATCGCACGCACACCAGGTACTTGCAGCCGCCGAGGTGCTGGAGGTAGTAGAACATGCTGTCGGCACCAGTGATTTCCACCTAAGCGTTCTTCGGAACTGAAATCGCGTGGATGCAGTTGCGGTTTGTCTAAAGTTTCAGTACCATTTTTTTGCTCATCCTACTGGAATAATAAAACGAGATAAATTAAGTTTTTAAATATAGCTTGAAACGTTTAGGCGTCAATAGGAAAGTTGTGGAGCTCCACAAATATTGCCCAACCCAGGCACTTTCAACGAAATAGCCTTGACGTGGCCGTTTTCATTCTGGAAAAACGAAAACCCGCGGAGTTTAAAACATACCACGTGTCAGCGCGCTCCGTGCGCCCGAATGCACCACGATTACAGCGCTCTCATCCGTTATTTGTAAAAGCACCGTCAGCGCCGGGCCTTCGCTTACGAGAAAGGGCTTCTATCTTTGCTCGGCTCTGGCGTTACCGGCGGCGGCTGGCGACGCATTCCACAATCTGCTAGCGTGAGAGCGCAATTATCGCCTCAGAAACGGGAGCCGGCTTTCTTTCAACTGCCGCCCGAACCAACCGGCGCTTATCTTGGAACCAAGCACAACGCGAAGCCCTGTCGTGGGCAGCACGAACGGCGCGAAGCGAGCGATGTTTTTTACAAAGCACGGATGAGAGCGCTATTACTGCGGCGCATTCGGGCGCACGGAGCGCGCTGTCATGCGGTATTTTTTAAACTCTGCGGGCATTTATTTTTCCCAAATTAAAGCGGCCACGCAATCTCGTTGGAAGAGTCAGCGTTAGCAGAGTCAGCGTATCGGCTTGACAAAAGCATATTGTTCGTAATTTGATAGCAACGGCCCGATCGGTACCACAAATGCTTTCGTCTGAAACGGAACTATACATGAGTGGCGTTGGGAAATCTTCCACTGAAAGAAAAGAAAAGGAGGAGGCTACATTTGTGTTTTTTTTTTGTGTGGTTCTCCGTGAGACGAAAAAAATCACGGGCTTTTTAGCTTGGAGCTTTAGTCACAAATTATCGTGTGCTAGCGCGATTAGTCCTAGTTTTGCGTGGTGTATCTTGACTTTCTATAGTTTTGCTTGATTTGAATTGGTTTATCATATATTATATGATGTAAGTTTGCGAGATATTGCATATTTTAGTCGTGTGCTGCAGTAGAATTGGTTATTCTCCACATTCGTACATTCATAGATCTCTGGGAGTCCTCGTGCAGCGGCAAAGCGACGCGCCACTGCCCTGCGATGGCAGGTGCTGCCATCGCTGAGGCTTGTGAGACTTTGCTCTTCATGGCGAACCGCTAACAACTAATCATTAATTGAACTGCCGCCCACCGCGTTGGGCAGTTTGCTCAGTCCGGTGGGCAGTTTGTAATGACGTCACGTGACCTAGGTGGCCCACATTCCACCCAGGCGGTTGGCGCCCAGCTCTTCCAGGTTGCGGAGGGACCATACAGACAGACAACGGCTTTTCGGCGGAGTGCAAGCCCTAGTGCTAGTGCACCAAAGCGCGCTTACGCTAAAACCTGAAAGTGACGAGATTCGTCCACAAGTGGTGATAAGTGGCTTTCACGGGTGTCGTATGAACCGGTACGCGTGTGACGTCGCGTAAAGTTATCCGGACTCTCAATACACTATTTTTGCGGAAATTTTTCAGGGTCCACTCCAATTTACCACGGCACGCTAGCCGTCGTGATGTTCTTTGGTTATCACATCGTGGACAGATATCATGGTTTTTGAGTGCGTCAGAGTGGGTGAGAGAACAAGCGCGGGTTAATGACATCCTAGTCGAAATCAAGAGAAAGAAATGGGCTTGGGCAGGGCATGTAATGCGAAGGCAATATAACCGCTGGTCCTTAAGAGGTTATAACTGAGTGGATTCCAAGAGAAGGCAAGCGTAGCAGGGGGCGGCAGAAAGTTAGGTGGGCGGATGAGATTAAGAAGTTTTCGGTCATACGGTGGGCGCAGCTGGCGAAGGACAGGATTAATTGGAGATACACGAGAGAGGTCTTTGGCCCTTTGCCGTGCAGTGGGCGTAGTCAGGCTGCTGCTGCTGCTGCTGATGATGATGATGATGAATATGCGAAGCTGATTTCCACGAGCTTTTCTTATGAGCGGGCTTGTTTTGATACCCATCACGTTCAGACGTCATGAGTAATGTTTTTTTCGAGAAACTCGGGCACGGATGCAAGGAAGTAGGTCAGCAGCAAACACCTAGCCGCCTTTCAAGCAGCTCGTACTGAGCGCGCTGGGGCGAACGGGCCAGTCATATGCGATTGTTTATCATCAAAGCCTCTCACATTTCGTAACATGAACAACTTTTACACCATGTCTCCCCTGTACTGTTGCGAGAAACCGTGGTGCCAATGGTGCCAAGCAGAGGTGGTGACAATTGAACAGATGTGGTGACAAGCAGAGCTGGTGCCAAGCAGAAGTGAACAACGAAAGAACGTACTTACGGTGAGCTGTCTTGACTGGTCGGCCTGACTGTGCCCAGCTGAGCCATTCTGTGACAGCACTAAAGGGTGAGAGAAAGAAAGTGTGTGGGGGGTACGCTGTTAACGGTCACAGGCGGGAGGCGGCAGACGTCGGTGCAAGGGTCGATATGCTCGAGTTGTACTTCGTTTCATACTTCACAAAGAAAGCGGCGCGAAATATGGGGACAAAAGAGAAACAAACACGGCAGGACCAGCATGATCATGATCATTTCATCAGCATAATTATTGGATCAGCATTATCATGAAACCAGAAGAAGAAGAAGAAGAAGAAGAAGACTTTATTTCCACCATGTGCAGTACACAGATGGAAGACGACGGAAAAAAGCCGTCAATAGGCGGCTTGACGAGTCCGTCGCCCCGTCGCCCCAGCATTGCGTGATCATGAAATTGCATGACTGGTTGAGTGATTGTGTCCCGGTCAAACTGTTAACGCATGCAGTACTTTCATTACGAAAGCCACCACGGTGGCTCAGTGGTTATGGCACTCGGCTGCTCACCCGAAGACGTGGGTTCGATCCCGGCCGCGGCGATCGAATTTAGATGGCGACGAAATTCTAGAGGGCCGTGTATTGAGCGATGTCAGTGCACGTTAAAGAACCCCAGGTGATGGAAATTTCCGGAGCCCGTCACTATGGCGTCCCTCATAGCCTGAGTCGCTTTGGGACGTTAAACCTCCCTAAGATACAAACGCATTATCCGGCAGCTCCAATCACACTGACGGTAAATGATTCGCTGTACTCATCTGAGTGCCAAGAAATGCCGAGGAACTCGGGTAGAGAGTTGCCGCTGGCATGCCGACTACAATGCACCACTTTCCAAAGCCGACCATATGCGCACTCCTTCTCGTTCTGCGTTGATGTCATCAGGATTTGTCCATTCTACTTTTACTCTTTTTATGCGCTTACTTTTGACCTTTTTTTATTGCAACAGCATGTCTTTTGGCATAAAGAAGTAGCCTAGTAAGGGAACGCTGGAATTCCGAAGAGAGTCCAGAAACGTCCAGTTAAATTTTGCAAGTTCGTGATCGAATATCGATGGTGTTGATCTTGATGTCTACTGATGTCTTGGCGATCCGGCGACACGTTGCGGAACAAACTGGGCAACTTCTTCGGGACACTATGCACTTTATTGCACGGGTCAAGCGAAGCAATTACACCAGGCCAGAGGGGTACTAGCGCCGCTCTGCCTGTCACCTGTCACGATGCTCTGACTCGCTCATCAAACTCTTCCTAAGCGAAGTCTCTCTCAGAGTTCCGCGAGTCCCTTCGCCTCTCCTATCTAGAATCCATCTGCCCTGATCAGATCTGCCCTCCGATCTCCCTCGATCGCCCTTTTCGCGCCAAAAAAGCCGCCCTTAAATCCCCTTGCCCAGAGTGCTGGGGACCCACTAGTTATCAATAGGGAATGGGCTTGTCACAGCGAGTCAGGAGAATTTTGTTCAAACTGAAGGAGCAAACAGCCCGCCGGTGCTCGCGGGGTTGTTGATTCGCGACCACAGCGTGAATTCCATGAAGACACGCGTTTCCGTTGACATACAGACAAAAACACGAAAACACAAGGAAGGCGAACACACTGCCGGAACCGCACTCACTGCCCCCCCCCCCCCCCCCCCTACATAGTCGCGCTCCCACCCTTCGCTGCTTGTCTCTGGGACATCCGGTGCGTCATGCGAGGGCCCCCGCCCTCGAAACACCAGGGGTCCACGCGTCGGCTCCGTTTTGCGGCTCGAACGCGACCTTGCAAGGCCTCGTCTTTTCGCAGTCGGCCACGGCGCAGTGGGCTAACCGCCGGTCTCGCACGCACTTTAGCGCGCTTGTTTTAAAAACAAACCCATTGGAACGGCGCCGGTGTGGCGGCTGCTCGAGGAGCACCGACAAAAAGCTACAAAGAAAACCGAGGAGGGCCAATCTGCTGCTGCTGGGTGAATTTCGTTCGATGGCCCCCTGCGCTACAGCCCCAGATCCAATTTTCTGCCTCCGGTGTGCGACTATAGTGGACATCGCTTAAGTGCATAACCCATTACAGCTCTTGGCGGAAGTCATCTGTGGGTAAGCGGCCGGATTTCCTGCGTTTACACGTTCGCGTCGGGGCCAAGGTCCATTGAAAGTACTTTCGTCTGCAATAACTATAGGACTGAAACCGCAGCACTGCCCTTATAAGCACGAGAATTTCTCTCCGCTATCAGCACATGCGGCCAGTGAACCCTCGTGTATCAGACGTAGCCTTACACCTTGAAGCTGGAGAGATTGTCGACAAGTACGAACTGATAGACGCTGTCACTCCGGTAAACGTTGCCGAGCGCTACTCGCGTACGCCATCGCATAGTCTGAAGCGAGGTTGAACGGCCGCAAACGATGCGCTCACCTGAGACACTGTAGCTTGAAAATGGATCATCTTCGAGACGGCGTTAATCGCGTGCCTGCATTCTCCCTCCACCCCCTCAATCCCTTCCCGAAATGGTGCATTTTTATTCCTTTTCACGCGCAGACCAGTATCAAGGATATGACCGATGCCCCCACGCCCTTGATGATAATATGCCACCCACATTCGGATTAAATGAAGTCGGCTTTTTAAGCAGACAACTTAGCTTCCTCGCCGCGAATTCCGGCGAGCTGAAAACGCGTTACAATTTTCTTCCGTGTCGCTTTCAGCTTGGCGTAGCTAGATTGGCCCTCGTGCACCAAACATGTCATTTTGCTCGCTCATAAATTATCTTCCTTGAAATCAGCAGAGTGGATAGTAGCGAATATTCTGACTTTCATGCTTCAGCATTTGCGCGTTTAAATTTATTTAAAGCATCGCCGAAATATTTGCAAAGAAGAAATATCAACGATCGCCAGCCCCTAAATAGGGCTCGCCAAAAGCAGTGATCAGAAAGAAAAAAAAGATTTTTTTATTTTTTTTGCGGCTGGGATGGATTGTATGCACAAAGTGCATTGTATTTAATACACTGCATAAGTGTTACCAACGTAAGAATATGAATGAATGGAAAATGCACTATTGAAGTGCATAGGTATGAGGCTATATGTTTCACACTGTTTTCGCACGAAGGCAAGAAGCATTCGAGTGAAATCTCGGTACTAATGTACGCGTTTCTCCGACTCTCATAACGGCTGCGTCACCTAGCGGCTGTGGTTTGTTTACCACTGAACTTCAGCTGAGGCTGTCAGGTCACCACGAAATCTCGACACTCACATGCCCTGAAGCCGGATAGCAAGAAATTCGAATCATGAACGTAAAAGAAAAAGAAAAGACACTAGTACTGCTCGCAGCTACAAAACAACACTCGCTCCAAGCGGTGGCTCCAAACCGGCGGCGGATTGCAAGACGAGGAGAAAACTCGTTCTCCTCCCTTTCAGTTCCAGCAAACTCCGTTGCGGCGCCAGGTGCCAATCCTGCCACTTACCTCGGTTGCTCAGTAGTTCGCCGTAGCAGGAAGCGTGCTCTGTGCCAACGTCGATATCGCTTTAACCAATGGCCTCGCTACCACGCTACACTTACTCTGGCGGCAGCCGTTAAACGAGGCCGTTTGCAGCGCGGCCAAGCAGTGTCGCCACCTTACGGAGGAGCGCGGATCGAGCCTTCCTTTATCTCCTAGGCACACACTCGTCTATCGCGAATGTACCCGGCTCCTCTGACGAATGAGTCCTTGTCAGATAGGGACTTGAAAAGTGACTTTGTTTCACGTATCCCCTGCATATTCCCTTATACACACAAATGGTACGCCCAAAAACCCGCCATGAAGGCGAAATGCAGAAGCACCTTTGTGATGTGAGATGTTGATCATGTCACGTTAGAGAACCCTAGGTGGTCGAAACTAATCCAGGACGCTCCACTGTGGCGTCCATCACACCCCACGAGCAGCCTTGAGACGATAATCAAAATGCAATACAACGTCGCCATCGTGGTCGTCAGCTCAACTACGTTCTGCGCAGGACAAATGTCTTCCCCACTGGTCGCCAAATAGCTATGTCCTGCGCTAGTTGCGGCCACTGTATCTCGCGAATTTCCCAATCTCATGTGTCCTCCGGACTCTCTTTCCTTCATTGCTACGCATGCATTTTCTTGAAATCTGCGTCGTTACTCTAAGGCTATACCCTAGGGATTAAAAATGTCCAGAAACTTCGAATCCCGAAAATAAAAAACGGAGGAAAGAAATAAGTTTTAATCTGTTAGCATTAGAATTCATTAGCGCAAAGTGTCCGGCGTTGGCGTCCGGCGTGCGAAGCAACGGGGGGGGGGGGGGGGGGGGGAAGCGTGAGAGGAAGAGGGAAGGAGGATAGTGGAGAGAAGGAGAGTCGGCGGGAGGCGACGGGGGGCGGGAGGTAAACCGCGGTCGCCAAGCTGAGTCGAGAGGTGAGGAAGATGGATACGACGTGGCACAGTGTGACTGCTGGATTAGACCCGCTGAGTGGAGAGGGGGTACGGCGGGTCTCACGGGGATTGAAGAACTGGATCACGTCGCCCGCCATCGTTAGTGGGAACATAATAGGGGAATATAATTCATAATTTGCCGCATGAAACGTGACTACACAATTTTTAAAAATAGGCTTTTTGAGTTAGAACAACGCTTTTTTCTTGGGCATAACATTGTCAGCGGTGTAGTACATCAGAATACACGAAGACGAACTAACTCAGGCTGGTTAACTAATATTGAATAGTTAACTTTTTAACTATTGCTGTTAGGTTTCTTAATTATTCAGAGGCGTGAAGCCCACGGTAATATCCATATCAGTTTTTAGAATTTCGAAACCGCGGTTACCAATCGGCGCTGTGGAAGAAGAAATTTTCGTTACATCGCGCACAAAATGCATGCACTTTCGATAGGCTTGCAGACAAATCAACCCCTCCAGTGCACTTAATTCGTCGCTCTGTTGGGCCACAACGTCGCGGGCATGGTGTACACCGTGGAAGAGGGTAACCGCGCTTTCGAAATTCTAAAGACTGATATTGATATTACTTACGCTGAGCTATACACATATAAATTTAATAGCGAGTCTAGCAGTAATAGTTAAAAAGTTAACTATTCAATTTTAGTTAACCAGCCTGCCAGTTAACACGTCTTAGATGTATTCTGATGTACTACACCACTGACAATGCTATGCCGAAGAAAGCGCTCTTCTAACTAAAAAATCCTATCTTTAAAAATAGTGTAAAGTCTTAGGTGGCGCAACACCCTGTATATGGGAAACACCATAAAAATAGGAGAAAGAAGATATGAGCACAATTTATTGTCATACACGTCTGCAGTTTTACAACTAAACGATATTTTTACTAAGTCTTGTTAACATACGTTCGTTCTGTAATCTTTCATCAGAACCTGTTCATCCAGCCGCTGGCTGGATGAGCGTGAACCGAAGGAACACAGAACCCTCTAATATCCGATTGTCCCTTTCTTCCGTGAGGTGACAGTGCGCGCTGCAGAGGAAAGTTTATTTACCGATATGTAAAGACATGGGAAAATTTAACAGGGACACCGAATTACGTGTCGGCATTGCGATAGCAATAAGCTGTTAATGTCTTTTAATTGAATTTTAACACGGAAGCGTTAAGGAGCTCGTGTCCCAGATAATCCAGCGTAGTCTTCGGCGTCGTCGGCATGGCACCGTGGCAGGTTGCACTTAAATTAATGACTGACCGCGGCAGGTTGCTCGGGAAGAGCAACCTGCGTCGCACAAGCAGCCCCACCGGCGGCAGCATCTGCCACCGCAGGACAGTGGCACATAGCTTAACCGCTGCACCACTGCGCCAGGAGCGGTATGAAGACTCCCAGGGATCTATGAATGAAAAGGAGAGAATGACCAGTTCTGCATATGTGGGCATTACCACATTAGCTATCGCGTCATTTCCTTACGGCGAAGCTTGAGTGTCCCCTTCAATTTTTGTGTCATTCTTTCATAGTTGTGTTTCCGGACCCCTACACGTCTGTCTGCCAGCAACCAGACATCTCTCCGGGCCGTACATGTCGTGGTTAGATGTTGTCCCAAAGGTGTCTAGAGGTGGCGACACGGACTCAATGAAGATACATCTAAACGCATAGTTGTCACTTCCGGCTCTGAAACTCATGAGACCGACGACGCATTTCTTTAAAGGTTAGGCTTTTAATTAAACGCAGCGGTGATGTATACTCGCGTTTGTTTAAATTAGTTGCATATAGTGCATGCAATTTAATTTATTAAAAGACGGAGTGTTACACTGCGTCACGCTTACTAAGAAGCCATTATTGCATTATGGCGTTTTACACGAAGGATGCGCGACCCCTCACGTAAAACGGGGTTCTAAGAGAAATTCGGGCAATTTTTTCCTCACCCTCGCCGAGCTGCCTTGCCCATTCGCCTGTGGCGATGCCGTAGTTGGTGCTGGTTTGTTGCTTGTGGACGATCGGCTGGGCACGAATTAGAGCGCTGTTCTAGCTGGCGAACATCCGGCAGTGCGAGAACTCCACCGCAGCTTGGCGCCGGCACAGGTGTTGATGCGTCACGGGACGCAGGATCACGTGACAGCATTCCAGCGCAACAAGAGCCGAGAGAGCAAAGACCGGGCCGCCTCAATGCCAGATTGTATTGCCACGATGACTTGTGGCGACGCATTACAGCGCCCGTGCACTTGCCAAAAATTTCATCATATAGGCATGGTAAGCCAGTACACAACCTGAAGCTATTCTGCCGCAGACCCGTTTTGTGACCGGTAAACACGTTTAGGCACAGCTCGTTATTTACATTCAAAACCAACAGTTTTCTGCCTAAATAGTACATGTAGATCTGAAGAAAGCCGATTTTTGTAACATAAAACATTGACAGGGAGTTTTTAACAGTGGTTTAACAGTTTTTAACTGCTCTAGTGCCGTGTTTCTGCCACAATGTTCTCCATGCCAGCGCATGCAGCGCACATCTTTCTGCAACTACCGCCACATAGCTCAAAGAGCGAATATTAGTTTGATAGTAGTGTTAGTGGTGGAAGAAGACGGTGTGCAGTGCACAGTGCGAGAATGTGTCGCAGTTTGACAAGAGGCGTGATCATCTGCGGCGAGAGTGTTCGCATGCAGTGGCCAGCGAAGCTGATCTGTTCGCGCCGCCAGGGGTTCAAATTCTATGTTACATTCCAATGGCAGATCGAGAGCGCTCCGCCGGATCACAAACGGAGCGCGTAGTTCAGGCGGAGATCACTCCCTCCCATTTTGCCAATGGAATGCATGCGCTCCCGCGGGGGCACTTCAGCGCAAGAATAGCTCCAAGTTCCGGCAACATGGCGGCGCCCGTCGAAGCGCGGCCTCTCGCTTCACCAGCGATTCGTCCTTGCCGCCACTCTGTCTTTCACGTTCACGGTAAACAAAAAGCGCACGAAGCTTTCGCTTTGTGTGATGATGCCCGCACCACAAAATCTAGTGATGAAAGGCGCCAAACTTTCAGATTGCTTCCTTATTTACAGAGCTGCTAGGCTTAGAGAGTACGCGTCGTCTGACGTCAGAAAGCGCGGGAGGTTCAAACAAGTCAACGATTTCGGTCTTAAAAGCGGTCACAAAGAATTGACCGCGATGGAATTGACATCCTGTTAAGAAAATTTTTTGTTTTAACTTGTGCGGACGCGAACAAAACGAAAAATAATTACATTTGGGACAATTCAATTTTTAAAAAAGTCAAAAATACAGCTTGTACGTTGCCCGGATCACCGCGTAGCGACGACAGGAACGCAGCGGCCGGTCGTGACCGGAAGCAGACGCGGGAAACTAAAACGTCGCGCGGGGTTCCGGTCAAATCTGCCGATTTCGGCGGAGCAAATATCGCTGCTCCACGGAGCGATCCGGGATTGACGTCTGATCCCGATCTGCCATTAGAACAGACAACTCGCACTCCCATTTTGCCATTGGAATAAGATTGCTCCCAACAGAGCAGAAAAACTTGATCCGGATCTGCCATTGGAATTCAACACTAGTCTCGTCAGTATTTATTTATTTATGATTTGGCAAAAAATCCTAAAATTCAAGCATCATACAAACCGATGAGCCGGTTTGACCTCGTGAAGTAGTGCTTCCGCACCCCCCCCCCCCCCCAAAAAAATATATATATTCTTAAAGGACACTGCAGAGAACAACTCCCTTATACTCTTGTTACCAGCAAAAATTGATTCACTTGCTCCTTCTGGCTATGTTGACACTTTGAACACCCATTCACTGCCGAAAAAATTGAATTTGCTATAGCTGCGACAATATGATAACATGAGAACCTCGTTTTGAGTTGTCATGCACGACCACACATGCCATACAAAGCGCACATACCGTGCATTACCAACATTGGCAGGTGACAATGTTCTTTCCGTGACAGCCACGTTCCGATCTCTCACTGCTCTCCCCTACTAGAGGAGAGGAGGGAGCATTTCCCTATCTCCCCTTTGCCTCATGGCAACAGTGGCAGGTGGCAAGCCACAGGTGTCTCTTCCGTGTGCCAACCTTGGCAGGTGACTCTTGCCACCTGCCTTATTTATGCTATGGCATAAAAATTTCCAGCCTGTCGATTTAAAATCCTGACGTCGTTACCGATAAGGACGGGTTTCCACCGTTTTGAAGTGAATGGCGGTACAGCGTAGCCTCTGAGATCCGTCACTGAAATACGTGTCGTCTAACGAATTTTACTTGCAAGATCGGTCGATGATGCCGACACTTATATTTCTCTCTCTCTTTTTGTTTTCATCCGTTCTTGCTTATAAAAGCCCTGTTTTCGGTGCAAGTGGTCTCTTTGTGATTAGAACGCTGTGCCTATCGATACAGGTCAACCTTTTATATCCTCAGTGTCCCCTTGATAACGGTGGAAAACTCTGTGTGCGTGAAAGTGGCGGTAGACATGCTACCAAGCTCACCGCTTTGTGAAATATTATCTACTGTTCTCGCTAGCGGCGCAAAAAACTGCTCCAATTGTGACATGAAGGAAATAACTTGCTGCTAGGTGTAGCACACTAATAGAAAAAACTGCGAATTCGCTTTGTATACCGCAACGCTACTCACGATATGGCGGCATGCAACGTTGTTGAGAGTACAAGAGATGGTACCTTACGCGCATGGCCAGTGTATGCGTCCTTTTTTTTTTTGCTTCATGACTACTTCTAAAAGTGCCAGCTGCGAACGCAGCATCGGTGCGGTCCTCCAGAGCAACAACAGAGCAGGGCTGAAAATAGAGCTAACAGAGGTACGTGACAGAGGTATGACTCTCAATGGGATATATCTTGCGTTCTCTAATCCGTGACCGACGATTAATGCCAGGAGAGAGTAAGCCCTATCGCGACTTTCTTTGGTGTTGTTTTCGTGTACGGCCATTGGTCAGCTTTGATTTGGGCGAAAGGTACACTCTCCCTGTATATTCACTTTCGATGCTTACAACAAGTGAAACTCTTGATGCATTCAATCATTAAGTTGGTTGTGCGGTTGGTAATTAGACGATTCGTTCAGCAGAATTGGGCTCTGTGGAAGAGTTTTCTTTGTAGCAGCTCCCGACAGCACCCGCTGTTCAATTCACATGAGGCAGTGTGACAGCGGCTGCAAGCACTGTCAAAACGAGCGCTTTCTCGCCGGTGCGTGCTTCACTAAAATATTCCTAAACATTCTTCCGGGGAGTATACATGCTTATAAACTGCAACGCGGTGGCGTGCTGGGAGCCCCTTCAAACGCACGAAGTGCCGCGATCGCGACCGTGGCCGCGATAGGATGAAGCCATTGGCGTCCGCACGATTCGTGGGTTCATGTATTGTCCTTGCGTGTCGTATATCCCTGGCGGAGCCAATTAAAACGTAGTCTTCTTTCCTGGCGCGCATAAAATCCTCGCGTGCGCGGCGAATGCTGAGTATTATTGCCGTGTAGCAAAAGTCAGACTATGTTATTCCGAACTAGACAACGCGTAAGCTATAAAAATAAACCGCTGGCTCCCGTGTGTGTTGATATACGTACGCTATCGCCGCCTTGAGTACGATGGGCTTTGTGATAGCGGCCGGCAGACGGAACGAGCGCCTCTCTGTGTCTGTGAATGTGAACTCTTGCGAAAAATACCCCCCGTTGTCCTCCGCACTGACAAACAGATCCGACAGTTGCGGCATTGCTCAGCTGGCGTATTTAGAGCTTCGTGTTCACTGAAGTCCGCATTTCAGGAAAATTGCCAAGGTAAGAGCGCGAACTCGTTGCGTCTGGAACTTTTAGTGCACTATGTATGTCGTTTTAGGCTTTAAAAATGTTGTATTTTCACGTTTAAAAAAAAAGTAAGACTGAAACGACGGATTTCGTCGTAAATAGCGCAACTTCAAGCAGTCGTCTTTGAGATTCGAAAGGCAGATTATATGTGAAAGTCACAAAGTGCGCTTAACATGCGAGTGCAAGTTTGCATTCAGAGGTTCAGCGTCAGTTCGTGTGATCTCGGTATGTGCTGAGCATAAGCATTTGCGGACCTGATAACCTTGAGATCGCGAGGTTGAGGAGATGGTTAAAAGTTCATCCTCTGAAAGCTATGAAAGCAGTCTCACACCTCCTAGCGTCCGTAGATATAAACAAAAGTTTCTAGAGGCATAAAAGAAGCAAATGAGCGTAAATGGCGAGTGAATTACCTGATCGTCATTAGTTCGAAGGCCCATTTAAATGTAAATTACTTATCTCGTCAACTTTATGCGCTCCTAATCTTTTCGGGCCACTGTTATTGGCTTTCTTTAAGTGACATCTATGTCACGTTACCCGGTTCCTTAAAGTACTGAAAAAACTTGCAACCTTTCCATGATGTTTTCAGTTTTTCTTTCGTCAATCTTCAAACGGGCATGATGTGCAGGCGCACTGACAAGCCAACACTCTCCAGTTATCGCATGGCAGTAGGACGTACTGAGCGATTCGAAGGGCAGAATTACATACGTGTGCGGTGCGATATCGGTGCGCACCAGAGAACCTAAGGTGGTCAAAGTTAATCCGTCATAGTCCATGTGCAGCTTAAGCACGTTAAGCCCCATATACCAGCAAATGCAAGAAAACGCATCCTCGTCAAGGCACAACAAAATGCGAACAAGAGAGGGCATACATAGGACGAAATTGGCCGCCCAGCTAACGACATTGAAGGCACGGTACAGTCGAGCATATATCTCCGTAAGCCGCTACAGACAGGGTCATTACTGTTTGCATTTCATTGCACTTCGGCAATAAACGGGAAATGTGGGAACACGAAATGGTCGCTTTCATCTCGCCTTTATTTTCAAGCACGGATTTCTCACGTGCCGTTCATCCAAGCGGGCGCGATCCTTCCCAAACGCAGTATGGAGACGTCAGAACACAACCGCGTTCAGAGAGAGACTCGCAGCTGGGCTGTCCCGCGCAAGTACTCCCCTATCGCAGAGGTTCTGCCTACATGCACATATATGTGGACTCGATCATTCTACTTTACATACATAGATTGCGGGGAGTCGTCACACCACTCCTGACGCAGTGGTGCAGCTGTTAAGCGGTGCCCCGGCAGGTGGCTATTTCAAACGCAGCCAACGGTGGAGCTTGTGAGACCTATAGGTTGCTCTTCCCAAGCAACTTATCGCGACCAATCATTAATTTAACTGTCACCCGCACGGTGGTAGTTTGATCACAATCCGATAGGCACGTTGTCGCCTGCCACAGTGGGAAGGTTGTGATGACCCGTTCCTTTTTGTGATTCAGGTGAGAAAACGCTTCGGCAAAACATTTCGTAGCAACAACCTTTGTCTGATTTTGCTGCCGTTGTTTGAATGGTTTTGCAACATCTTGGTCTCTTTACGATCTCTCTTGTTACTGGCGGTGGACGTCGAGACGAATCCCGGGCGAAACAATTGATGAGCAACTGAAAGCGATCGCGAAAGACAGTCAGGAGAGAAAACGGTGACCAACCAAAAACTAGGTTCAACAGATAAAAAGCTAGGAAAAATCGGTAAGATAGAAAAACAGGTAATGGAATGAGTGGAACGAGTTGATAAAATAGAGAAAATGGTTGCATTCTTGACGAAAATAGTTGATTATCTAGATAACAGAAGCCGCAGGTCGAATCTCATTATATATGGTACTCAGGAACAAGAAAATGAGACCCCCAAAGCTTGCAGGACACTGTTGACAAAATTTTTGAAGAAAAGTTAGAAATCAGAACGGAGGGCTTTGAAAGCATCCATCGTCTCGGACGAAAGGAAGCATCTGACGATTTAAAGCATAAGCCTGTTATCTTCAAGTTATTTGACTACAAAGATAAAACTAACATACTGGGAAACTGCACTAAGCTGAAATAAACTGGGTATTCAATTGGAGAAGACTTTTCCCGAGCTGTGCGAGAAGTTCGAAAGAAAATCTGGGAACAAACAAAAGTAGACCGTGATCAAAAAGATAAGGTCTACCTTAAATACGGTAAAACAAAAATAAACAAGCGTTTGTACACATGGGACGAAGAAAAACGCGACATTATTGAAGCTGCGAAAAACGAAAACCAAGACGACGCTCCAGCCCGAGTAACTCGAAGCCGCCGACACCCCTAACTGTTATCAATGTTAAGGCGCGTAGCCTCGTAAACAGCTAGAGGCAGTCTTGATTGCTCTAAACCCTGATATTGTTTGCATCACGGAAACGTGGCTGCACGCAGATATCAAGAGCCCTGAAATTGCTACTCCTGGCTACACCATGGTTCGTAAAGACAGAATAACTAGAGGCGGGGGAGTGGCTGTGCTTCTGAGGCTATTCTGGCGCTATTCACTAATGCCAGACGTCCCAGGCGTAGAAGCAGTCTGGTGTAGTACTCAGCTTAGTCAGAGCTCTGCCTGCGTTGGCGCTGTGTGCAGACCCCCAAACGCAGAGGCTTCCTATCTTGAGCCGCTTCTTGAGTATATGCAGAGGTGCATACTGGGAAGCGCTGTAATAATGGCAGGTAACTTCAACCTTCCAGACGTAAATTGGAACTTGTTAAACCCATCCATGGCAATAAACAATCTTCTGGTAAGCTGTTTTTTTCACCCTGAATCTAACACAGGCTGTTTCCAAGGCTACTCGGGGGCAGGGTACTTCAAGCTCTATTCTGGATCTCATTTTCTTAAGCGATCATTTTCTGATGGAAACGGTTAGCGTGAATATTTTTGATGGCTTATCTGATCATAATATTGTTGTGTGCACACTATCGTATCCAGCATGATTTCGCCAAAGTGGTTCTACAAAGCGTGTGTATGCTTTTAACAAAGCTGATGATGCAGCTATCATGACATACCTTCCACACGAATACCTCGACTTCCACAACCTATGCACTGAAAGCTCTGCAGACATCTATGAAATATGGCTGCAGTTTAAAAATCATGTGATGCACTGTACG
The DNA here is from genome assembly GCF_052857255.1 of Amblyomma americanum. Taxonomy (NCBI): domain Eukaryota; kingdom Metazoa; phylum Arthropoda; class Arachnida; order Ixodida; family Ixodidae; genus Amblyomma; species Amblyomma americanum. The sequence continues at coordinate 217,706,150 of NC_135499.1, read as the reverse complement.
AGGCAGTTTGTCCCACTAATAAAAAAGACCACAACAAAGCACAATCCATGGATAACTCGTGAAGTAATTCACTTAAAACGTTGAATTAAAGGTTGAGAAAATCCAACAAATCAAGTCCGGTCTCAGACTACTGCCAAAAGGTTAATTCAGTGAACAAAGAACAGAAGGAAAAGACAAAAGAAGCAAAGCGGCACTTCTGTAAATCAACTGCTAGCAACTTTATCAAAGAATCACCCCACAAATTATGGCGCTATATTACTGACAAAAAGAAAACCCTCCAAACCCTTTGCCACCTTAAGAAGAAAAAAAGCAGGCGGGTTGCGTTTAACGCATTTTTACAATCCGTATTTACACCAGACAATGGTATTACGCATTCTTTTAGGCAAGAAACCAGAGAGCAATATTGTGTACTGGATACCCCAGTCGCAACTGAAAAAGGAGTACTATCACTGTTGTCAAACCTAGATGATAAGAAGTGCAGCGGTCCGGACGAAATTACAAGTGTCTTCTTGAAACGTTATGCCGAACCCATGAGTAAGCACCTATGCCTTGAGTTCAATAAGTCCATATGCGAGCGCTGCCTCCCAGCGGAATGGAAAGTTGCAATAATAATACCAGTTCATAAATCAGGTGATAAGACTTGCCAGTCAAATTACAGGCCTATTTCTCTTACGTGCACTTCCTGTAAAGTTTTAGAACACATTATCCTAAAATCAATTACAGAGTTCGTTGAATCAAATAACATTATCCATCCCCAAGAATATGGCTTCAGGCGTGGTCTGTCTACTGTTACACAACTTGTCGAGACTCTACACGACTTCGCAAAACCAATTAACGACCAAATGCAAACAGATGTAATCTTCTTAGGCTTCTCAAAGGCCTTCGACCCGGTCTGCCACGCCAAACTGCTACAGAAACTGGCGGGTCAGTACTCCAACGGACCGCCAATTATTTAACCGACCGTCGCCGGTTCGGGTAACTCGGCGACCAAACTTAAGATACTGTCCCTGTCCTTTCCGGTGCACCACAGGGCTCTGATTTAGCCCCAATTCTCTTCCTTCTCTTCATAAACGACATTGCTGACCAGGTAGAAGCGAAACAGAGGTTGTTCGCAGATGATTGTGTACTATATAGAGAAATAAAAAGCCAAGAAGAACAAATAAGCTTACACATGGATTTTGGCAAGATAGCGGAATGGTGTTCGAAGTGACAAATGGTTATTAACTTAGACAAAACAGTTTCAATGACTATAAAGAAAAAGAAATTCAAACTTAGCTTCCCTTACGTCTATAGCGGCACTGCACTTAAGACAGTCACCGGGCATAAATACTTAGGCGTCATTATATCAGCCAGCCTGGGATGGACAGCTCACGTAGATCACGTAACAAACAAAGCGATGCGTAAGCTCAAGTTTCTGAAACGAGCCCTGCGGTATTCTACGAAAGAAGCCAAGCCTTGGGCGTATACTACTATCATTCGCCGAATACCATAATACGCAAACGTCGCCTGGTTCCCGTGCACGCAAGATAACATAACTACGATTGAGGCTGCCCAGCGAAAAAGTGTGCGCTTTATCTGCAACAGATATAGGCGCACCGATTCTCCGACTTAACTATGCTCACTGCGGCCCGCGTTGTCATCCGCACTGACGCCCTCCAAGTTGTCCGGTTGCTACGACGTGTTAGCCGCTGTCCCACGATATGTCAGGACATCCACCGGCTCGCGGCAAGCATCCCGCAGCCAGTACGTATTGAGTGGGTCCCACGGGATCTGCTGCCCTATCAAAGGCAGGCAGATTTAGCGACCCGCCTTGCGAATCCAAACTCATCACCGCCTCGACTCCTTCATTTGGACAATTTTACCCTCCTTTCATCGAGAAAGGAACTCCTCCGGCGCCGCACACGTGCTCTCATCCCTCCGTGTGCGGTAACCCTCCCCCGCGGTCTTACCCGTGCAGAGGAGGTTGCGCTTAGGAGGATCCGGGTCGGGGTTGCCCTCACACCAGTCATCACTCGGAAGTGGCCTCAGTACTGAGAATTGTTTCCTCGGCCAGGGTGTCCGATATGTAAACACGAGGACATTGAGGCCGACATTCATCACTTACCGTGGGACTGCCCAGCTCTCAAGCCTCCAAGGATCCGGCACCTGATGGTAGTAGGTCTTTCACCAAGCAACCCTGCTTCATACATTGCCTGGACGCAGGGACCGTACCATCGTTCTCTACAGGACTTCATCAAATCAGCTAACCTTTTTTCCATTCATTTAGATTATTCATCACACCTTCACTCATCATTGATGCCCTGGGGCAATAAATTTCGCTTAAAAAAAAAAGAAAAACTCTCTGGATTAGTTGTAACGCTTTTATTTGATCGATGGAGAAACGCGAGTGGGAAACCGGCCCTGCGTGTGTTTCTTATTACAGCAGATCTCATCCAACAATAATCTGTGTCAATCATTTTTGAAAAAAAAAAAACGCTCATGTTACAAACAGGTGCGACTTTTGCAAACAGAGTGCGCGCAATTGCTCGCATTGAAAGAAGAAATTCGGTACCTGGAGCGGCCATTAAATTACTGTCATATGTAGTTAAGTGACACCAGCAACGGCAAGCGAGATAATCAGCGTTGCCTAAACCTTCGTTTTCTTCTGTCATCACGAGGACAACGCCGCTTAAGCAGCGAATCCGCGAATGCGGAACGACAAATTCCTGCGCGCATTCGCCCAGGCCATAGGATAATCTCAAAGGCCCACGTACCGCGTACAAGCACCTGCGCGTTCAAAAGGCACGAAGGCAGCGGAAACGGCGCAGCACTGCACAGCTGCAGGCTGTGCCCACTTCGGCGAGCTGCTGGTGGCAAACGTTGCTGCAGCCCGATCTGCACGGAGCGCGTCCTCCGCCTGGCCCCGTAGAGAAGCGGTGCGTATGCAAAGGAAATACGAGTAGCTGATGCTGCGGAATGCCAGCTAGTGTACCCGTTAATTTATCAACAATAACGATAACTGCCACAAAAAAATTGCTGGCCGCACCTCACTGTGCCCAACGCTAATGCTTCCCATTTCCCCAGTGTGTGGTAGCTTTACTTTACTTTACTCTCAATTTCTTGTGCTTTATTCTATATGCTGGGTCAACTGAGCCTGGGCGGATTTCTTGGTTCCCGTGCTTCGGCTTTCAGCGAATACGCCGTGGCCTTTAGTTACACCACCGGTAATAGTCTACACATACATACCTATATATGCATGTGTCTATTTAAAGACGCAAAAGGTTTCCCGCCCGAGGTAGCGCGTACATCAAAAGGGATGCTTTCACGTGACGGTCTAATTTCGATGGGGGCCGAATTGTAGAGGCTCCTGTACTGTGCGATGTCAGTGCACGTTAAAGAACCCCAGGTGGTCGAAATTTCCGGAGCCCTTCACTACGACGTCCCTCATAGCCTGACTCGCTTTGGGACGTTAAACCCCCATATACCAAACCAAACCAATATTTCCCTCACTGGTATATACTGCAAGCATGTGTCCTTCCTCGCATTCACTCGGACATTAATTTACTCTTAGTAACTACAGGAAATGTCACACGAAAAGAAAAGAGAGAATTTTACACGATTCATTTGTTCAAAACATAAACGAACAGTTTCAGTAACTTATATGCTGAACTCATGCGGTCTGCAGTTAATGCAAACGAATTCAAGGAGAGTGCTGAGTCGGGCTGGTTGGTTCATGTTGAAATGGAGGCAAAACAGCGCTGACGGACGGGACGGAAGAAGGCGAGACAGACACATGCGCTGAACTAACAACCAAATGGTTTATTGCGAAAGAGGGGGCAATATAAAGCATAGAAGGGAAGAGGAAATGCGGTGCAAAACATGATATGGCATACATTCGGGATATCATCACTGATTAAGAAAAGCGATCTCCTGTGGGAATAGAGCCACCGATGGTTGGCTTACACATGAGTTGCCTAATGCATGAATGTGAAAGGCCTCCGATATCAGGCACGAGGTATGATCGTTATATTTGGCGATGATAGTTGTTTGGTTCAAAAACGCCTCACGTTCTTCGCAATCTGCGAAATGAATGACCATATTATTTCGGCGTGACTTGTTTTCAATGTCTTTCGCGTGTTCGCGTAGCCGATCGTTGACGCACCGTCCGGTCTCTCCGATGTAGAAACGGCCGCATGACAGTAGGACCTTGTACACTACACCACAGCAACAGTTGACAAATTTGTTTCTGTGTTTCTTCTGACAAGACTTCTTTCCACTCTCCTGATTCACTCTCTTGCACAGGCCTCCCAACTTGTTCCTGGCAGAGAAAAGGAGCTTTACGCCGGCTTTGTTCACAATCTTTTTCAGGTTATGCGAAACTTGGTGAACATACGGAATACATGTTATGTGCTTAGTGTCCAGTTTGCGCGTTTCCTTCTGAATTCTGCATTCTTTTAATATCGACTCTGCTATGCTAGATAAGATCTTCGTCGGGTATCCCGCACCGGTAAGCCTAGTAACCTGCGCGTCAAAGCTGGCTTGGGTCTTATGTGAACATGATCTAAACAGAGCGGCTTTCATGCATGTTTTCGCTATCCCGCGCTTGACTATCTTAGAGTGGGCCGACCGGAAGGGGAGCAGGCTTTTCTGGGAGCGCGGGGAGTATATCCAACACACATGGTCACACGATAGCACAAGTTCCAGATCCAAAAACCTTAGTTCGTTGTTAGTAGGTAGCTCTGTGGTCAATTGTAGGTTGTTAAGTTCAGTACTGAACACGTCAAAAATCTGAGCAACAGTTTGTTGGGCGTTACTTTTGCGATAAAATACTAAAAAGTCATCTACATAACGCATAACCTTAACAACGGTGCCGTCCAGCTTGGCTTGAAGTTGTCTATCGCACGATGCTAAGAACAGATCGCTGAGAACGGGAGCGAGGCTGGATTCAATACAAACACCTTGTTTTTGGATGAAAAAACTATCATCAACTCTAGCAAACGTGGACTGTAAATAAAAGCGGAGCATTTCTAGAAACATGCTAACGTTTATACCACTTGAGTTCTGGAACTTGGTGCCTCCGTGACGGCCGATGCACTTGCTGATTTCTGCGATCACCGCGCTTTGCGGCAGGGAGTAGTACAAGTCATTGACATCCACCGAAAACGCGCCAACGTGGGCAGGACACTCGTTTTGAAGAAATTCTGACACGGTCTCCGGCTTTCTGATGAGGAAAGGATCTTCAATCTCAAGGTGCACTAAGCACATAACATGTATTCCGTATGTTCACCAAGTTTCGCATAACCTGAAAAAGATTGTGAACAAAGCTGACGTAAAGCTCCTTTTCTCTGCCAGGAACAAGTTGGGAGGCCTGTGCAAGAGAGTGAATCAGGAGAGTGGAAAGAAGTCTTGTCAGAAGAAACACAGAAACAAATTTGTCAACTGTTGCTGTGGTGTAGTGTACAAGGTCCCACTGTCATGCGGCCGTTTCTACATCGGAGAGACCGGACGGTGCGTCAATGATCGGCTACGCGAACACTCGAAAGACATTGAAAACAAGTCACGCCGAAATAATATGGTCATTCATTTCGCAGATTGCGAAGAATGTGAGGCGTTTTTGAACCAAACAACTATCATCGCCAAATATAACGATCATGCCTCGTGCCTGATATCGGAGGCCTTTCACATTCATGCATTAGGCAACTCATGTGTAAGCCAACCATCGGTGGCTCTATTCCCACAGGAGATCGCTTTTCTTAATCAGTGATGATATCCCGAATGTATGCCATATCATGTTTTGCACCGCATTTCCTCTTCCCTTCTATGCTTTATATTGCCCCCTCTTTCGCAATAAACCATTCGGTTGTTAGTTCAGCGCATGTGTCTGTCTCGCCTTCTTCCGTCCCGTCTGTCAGCGCTGTTTTGCCTCCATTTCAACTGCAAACGAGACGCAAAAATCAGAGGTTAAAAACATTGCAGTAAATCATTATTGGCGGCATTAAGATTAATAAGCATATATATTTGCAACCTCCAGATAGACTGAGTTCCTGCCTGAATCATCACAAATCATCAGCCCGACCATTCATGACCCGAACTAACGTATTACGTTGCTCATTTTCCCCCATGCTATAGGAATGTGAAACAAACTGCCCGCTCATGCCACTCAGTCTTCAAGTGTAACAGCATTTGCGAATGTCATTAATGAATATGTCTAGAAATGAGATCGCTGTGGATGTGCACGTGTTTGAATGTCACGAATTAATTTTATATACCGGGTCGCGGAACAGTGGCGAGAATTATCTTACATTTTTGTTATCCTGTATTATGCACTGGAAGTGTGTGATTGTGCTGTCCGGCCTATCGCCGGAGTCGTTAATGCGCAGGCGCGCAAAACGAATAAAAGGCGTGCGCTGCAACCTGCGCTCGGGTTTATCTCGACCAGCCACACACCGACGAACATGTGGCAACAAACGTCGCTTCGCCTCTGGAAACTTGTCTACTTCTTCGCGTGAACCACGCAACACAACAGTTTATTCTTGTGTCTTTCATTTTTCCCTCCCTGTAATGACCCTCAAATGAGCGTTTACAGTATTAATAAATAAATATATTTACGTGCAGGTCTGCAGGTTAGAGAGAGAAAGACGAACAGAATGGCAGGGAGGTTAACTATAGCAGCGCCCGGTATGCTACCCAACACGTGGGAAGGGGAATGGAGGGAGAGTAGAGAGAGCAAAGGGAGATTACTTTTCCACAGGTCCGTTGGGCATTACTTGCAGGGTACACAGGGCACACACTGATAGTTCACAACCTTGCACTCAGTCCTGAGTCCTTCCTTTAGGAACTTGAAAAGTTCCTTCACTGCAGGTTAGACTTTCTGCAATGCAAGTCAGCATAGAGCGCGGTTCTTTCCTCGAGGAAACAGCTTCAACAAGGGCGTTAGTGTTAAAAATTATTCAGGTGTTTTCTTTCCGTGTGTGAAGCGTCCTGCATATGCGAATTCAGTGACGCTCACGTCTGCTGAGCTGAAGGGGAAAAAATATTAGGTGCGATCAGTTGAATTGAAACGGAGGAAATGCGATATCATTCTTCTTTTATTCGCCAATCTATACCGATTATGATTTGATTCCAATACAAATCTGAGTCCATTGTCTTTCACTCCCCCATCTACTCCAATTGTGATTGTATTCCAAATCATACTACGCAACTATGCAAAATGTGTCGTGCACATTGTGAGATCGTAGCGAGGAAACAGCGGAACATTTACTTTGCAAATGCCCTGTTTTCAGCTCTAAAAGAAATACGCTGCGCTGTTCTCTGAACTTCGTTGATCCTTGCCCCCTGATGGAGAGCAAGATCCTCGGACTGTGGCATCAACAATCGGCGGCCCTCAAAGCAGTGTTTCGCTGCGTGAGGGCCTCATTCTTTCGTGACATATTGGGACTGCGCACCTCACCCCTTCCCTCTTTTAGTGCGAAAGCCCTATTTCATGAGGTCGAACCGGCTCCCCGAGTTGGTGTCAAGCTTGGCTTTGAGGGTGACCTTGGTCAAATGATAAATAAAATAAACATTGCAACGACTAGGATTTGAACCCACGGTGGCGAGAACAGATTAGCTTCGCTGGCCACTACACGAGAACCGAACATCACCGGTAAACAGTCTTTCAATTGAAGCAATTGAGCGCGCACTAGATGATAGAAGAGTCGCACTTACACGCGCATTCGTCCTAAAAACCCGTTCTCTTCCTGAACATCTCTGCCATTCCATTGTCACCAAGTGCCCATCTAAAAGATTATTCAACAACAAGCCACATTTTATCAGGCCACTAATACTGCGCTTTGAAGGTTAATTCGAAGAGTTAGCAGTACTAGATACCCTATCTAATATTGCACAAGGATATGAATATTTGCTACCATGGTACAGCCTCCCTTCAGTATGTGATTTCACGCTTACAGAAAAACGAAATGCCACATGAGCACATAGTACAAGAATTCTTTGCACTACACAGAAAATATGACACCTATACTGAATTTTACGCTGATGTCTCAACAACATAAATTCACGTTGGGTGTGCTGTAACTTAAGAAATAAAGATTTTAAAATGATACGACTGCCACAATACGCATTGGTTTTTACTGCCAATTGTCATGTCATCTTTGTAGCCATCGCCGCAGCCATAACACCTCGTGTTAAACTGCAACACACTCGCGCTGTGCATTGCACATCTGTCTTCATCATCTTCCATGTGCGGCGCGAACAGATAAGCTTAACCTCGATCACATCTAAACCTGAGTCTAATATCGTCGCTGGACGTTCCGACCACCCATGAAAGCAAAACCATGATCCAGACAGGCTAAACACACGCTTTCGCACGTCTACTCAGTTTAGCTGCATTAAAACCCTACCACTTTTTTCAGCTCGTACCTTGCGGGGTTTTGCTGGGGAGATAAATAGTTTCTCTCCACTTAATCGCGGCTGACACAGTTCAAAACCGCCAGACCCCACCCCGTGGTCGCGTTCGCTACCGAGCGCTCGCCGACCACGGCGGGCCTTGCTCTGAGGGAACAAAGGAACGACACATTCGCTGACACAAACAGGCATTTATTGCTACAGCAACAATAACGCCAGCTAGCAACAAGATATGCTAATGATTCGAGGTCGTCCGACTCACCAGCAAGGTTGCGAGCAAATATTCGCCCACTCTAGGGCAAGGGATACTCCGGAGGCCGGACGGGACCAGATACGGGAGCGAGTACCCCCGTCGCTTCCTCACCCCGCTGGCGAAGAGCGGAGCCGCGAGCGACACGTCCGCTCGCGCCGATGATCTCCGCCGAAACGTCTCATGCCCTCTCCCGCGCTGCGACGCTGGCGCCCTCTCTTGTTAGTTAAGGTAACTGACAAGGGAATGTGTTCCTTCTCGAGGCTAGTTGCTGCTACACGGTGCCTCACGGGAAAGAAAACACATGGGACTGCAGGGCAGGTCCCCACAACCTCCTACTAAACTAGGCCAGATGGACTGATAGAAACGGTATACGAGTACAATTTGGCAAATTTAAACACCCTTTATGAATATTTAAACTGCTGGAAATTCTTCTTTCATCTGCTAAATCTGATCGGTCGGTTCATATTCGACGCCACCAATGCGTTGTAGCAGGCACAGGGATTCGCTTCCCGTACTCATTGTTGAAGCATGCACTGGCATCGTTAAAGAATGATAGGTTTATTGCAGCCCACTCTGCTTCAGAGCTGGACAGATGGTGAATGTACTGCAGCTATAAAACTACGTGTACGCAGCGAACGTCTCAGCGTTCCCCCGATCACGGCCTGCCAGCTATTCGTAGCCTCGTGCCCTGCAAGTAAAAACGAACGGTGGATAGCGAAAAAGCAACAGCTGCTCTGCGTGCGGGTTGTTGTTAGTGCGGGTCATGCACATGTGCCCCAACATTCCTAAACGGCTCGCTTAAGCGCGCACTGAAATAAATTTCCACAGAAAGGGGTCCATGTAGCGGTTCTCTCCTTACCGCGAAACCTATACGTTTTCAAAAACAGCGACAGCGAGACATATCTCAGTGCTTTGAGAGCATTACGCGAAAGTGTAAAGGCCCCGTGTCGTGGAACAGTCGGCGTTGTTGTCGGCGTGACAGCAAAATCCTGACTGGTCGAAAAGGTGGCTGTTACAAGAGACTCCGACTGCTAGCATCAGCCATAGCACCGGCGCATCGGAAACCCGACCCTCGGGATGCGAGTCAGACAATCTACCGTTGCGCCAAGCGGCACGTCGTGCGGCTTGGTTAAAGGGACGCTGAGGGGAAACTTAAGTTGCCTTGTACCGATTGAATACCAGCTCCTAACCACATAAAGACCACTTTTACTGAAAACAAAGCTCTTGCAAGGTAGGAAAGGGAGAAAACTAAAATACAGGTATCGCCGCCACAGGCCAATTTCGCAAGCACATGCCCGATGACTAAATAGCCGTAACAACGAATCTCTGAGGCTGACGAACGTCTGACTGGCTAAGACTGCTGGCTAAGGTTGCGCGTTTGATCGATTAAGTTTTGTTTTGAAACCGCTAGTGCACTTTTATCACACGAGGAAGACGGAAAAGACAACCTGAATGTTGGAAGTGAAAGGAAACCTGTAACTGGCGGCGCAACAGGCGGCCAGCTGAGTTTCGATATTCTTTGGGGTGTCTCGCGGCTATGCGCTTCGCGCGCCCACGTGGTTTCGTTTTTGACGCACCTCAGTTTACAAGGGCGGAGCAGCGGAGGACCTCCAAGTGCCTGTCGAAGTGCTCCTCGCACGAAGTTTGTACAACGGAACGCACCTGCGACAATGAAAATGAGCTGTGGATAGCTAATGTTCCACGCGCCTCCACGTTAGCAAACTCACCGCTCGGTGTGTTCATTTCGTCAACGTACGAAAACGCTAGGCTGCATAACCAGCCCAACGAGGACTATTATTACAGAATTAAAATATGCCTACACGTACCAGCCTCTACACATCAGTCGTGACGGTGGGTCGGCGGTGACAGCTACGCTGCCGACTCCTCGGCGCTCGGACTTTCTTGCCAGACCTGCTGCCTCTGCCCTCAAAAGCATCGCACGCTCTCTGGGGTTGAGGTCGCTGAAGTGCAGGCCACAGTTCTTTGCGAGAACTTCGTTGTCGTAACCGGGAACGGGACCCATCGTAACGTTTGGGCAAACGTAAACGAAGCGCCGACGGCCGATAGAGGCCTTCAACATTCTGCCGGCAGTATGTTCTCACTCCGGCTGCTGCTGGTGGCAGCAGAGCGCAGCACAGTGCAATCACAGAGTCCCCGTTCCCGCCACTTTACGTCACTTTTCTCCCGTTCGTCATCACAGAGTTCCAAGTTTGATTCGGTGCGGCGGGAAAATGTATTTTAAATTCGAATTCAAATATCTTAGCAATAAACGCGCCTTTCGCTGCCGGACAAGCCGCAAAAAAGCCACGAAATCTCGAACTATCCGATTTTGGAAAAAAAAAATGGTTACGTTGTCCTCAGTGTCCCTTTAAACTTTTTTGTGTTGATTTCTTCTTGTCCTTTTCTATCCTCCTTTTCTCCGTCATTTGTTGTATCTTGTTTTTCTTCTCCACCTTTTAATTTGTCCATCTCCTTCTATTTCACCTTCTTCACCCTTAAGGCGGAGCTTAAGTGTCTCCTCCAATTTTTTTATATCTTCTTGGTTGTTGAAGGGTTAAATGAGCGCTACTATTCCAAGCATTCGGCGCGCCCACGTTTGTGAGGAACAGAAGCCTGTGGCGAGAAACGAATCGTAGAAAAGCAGGCAACGGAGGGGGCATAGCATCACAGCTGCAGTCGGATCCTCGTGTCCTCAGTGAGACCAAACTTTGCCCCTAGTTTGCAGTCTGCGCGGGGGCAGCTGCACTGTGGGGCGCTTTACGAGTTCCACGCGCTCGGCCTAGAGGACGTAAGGTAAATATAAAAAAATAGGCTCCACAGGAAATAGCAGTCTACAGACAGGGTGACAAACTCCTAGAGGGCAGTGGGAACAGCTGCCAAAAACTGCTTGTAATACTGGGAAGGGTTGGGATGCGAAGTTCCTGCACGGTTTCCCCAAAATAAAAAAAAACTGTATAAAAAATGTATACTGGCTTCATAATGTGTTTTCTGACGCTATAATACTAACTGGTTTAGACTTTTTCTAAATATCCAATGATTAAAAATTCCATTTAGTACCTAATACGATAACTAACTGAAATTATTTTTCGAGTTAAATTGGGAATATGGTCTCTTGCATAGATAGTCTCCATCAAAAGTGTCCAGCCACAAAAGCCCATTATACAAAGTGGTGCGGGCCAGGACCTTTTACTTTAATTTTCTTTTCGTTTTCACAACGTAGCATATTTGTTGCATCTCGCAGAGCATACGACAACCTTCCTCAGAGCACAGCAGAGGTGACGCGGAGGTCTGATCCCGTTCCAGGGATTGAAGCACCAGGAGTGCCGTAAGGGTCGTGCCACATGGCTCGAGCGCGAACCCTTTGTGCAGGAAACCTATACTAAATGTTACATGTGACTAAATGGACTTCAGGAAACGAACGAATGAGTTAGTGAGCGGCCATGCATTGGTGCTGGGGAGACACATTTCAACGAAAGAATGAGCGCTAAGTCAGCGGGGCGGGCCCCAACAGCGCTGCGCCGCATGTATACGGAGCGAAAAAAAAAAAGTCACAAAAGACAAGGGGCAAGAGAAGGAGTGTACACGCCACAACGACTGCATGGTTCCCGACAGTCGTGACCACCGAAATTTTTTTTCGAGTTGATATGTTGCCGAAATGTACGTTTACGTGCGGTATAGTCTACTGGGAAGTCAGATCGCTGGCGAGTTGTCAAGGCATGCAAATGCGAGCCCCCACTTGGCCCCTCGGGATAGCACATAGGCAACGTCAGTGACTTGCTCCACGGCAGTCCGGCTGCGATAAATTGGGCTGCGTGTAAGCGGCTCTTCGTCGCTCTGAAAGCCTCCTTATCCAAGGAGCGGATAAGGATTCTTCTAAAATTAGATAGCTCCCTTCAATACTGTCTTGAGTTAGGGAAGCACGGAGGGCTCCTCATTTGAAATTGAAAAACCGCACAAGCTGAGGAGCGTTCTAAAATTCGGCCAATTTATCGCAGCCGGACTGCCGTGGAGCAACTCACTCACGTTGCCTATGTGCTATCCCGAGGGGCCAAGTGGGGGCTCGCATTTGCATGCCTTGACAACTCGCCTGCGATCCGACTTCCCAGTAGACTATACCGCACGTAAACGTGCATTTCGGCAACATATCAACTCGAAAAAAAATTCGGTGGTCATGACTGGCGGGAACCATGCAGCCTCGCTTCGTATACATGGGGAGCAGCGCTGATGGTGCCCGCCCCGCTGACTTAGCGCTCATTCTTAGGTTGAAATGTGTCTCCCCAGCACCAATGCATGGCCGCTCACTAACTCATTCGTTCGTTTCCTGAAGTCCATTTAGTCACATGTAACATTTAGTATAGGTTTCCTGCACAAAGGGTTCGCGCTCGAGCCATGTGGCACGACCCTTACGGCACTCCTGGTGCTTGAATCCCTGGAACGGGATCAGACCTACGCGTCACCTCTGCCGAGCTCTGAGGAAGGTTGTCGTATGCTCTGCGAAATGCGACAAATATGCTACGTTGTGAAAACGAAGAGAAAATTAAAGTAAAAGGTCCTGGCCCGCGCCACTGTGTATAATGGGCTTTTGTGGCTGGACGCTTTTGAAGGAGACTGTCTATGCAAGAGACCCTATTCCCAATTTAACTCGAAAAAAAATTTCATTTAGTTATTGTACTAGGTACTGAACGAAATTTTTAATCATTGGATATTTAGAAAAAGTCTAAACCAGTTAGAATTATAGCATCAGAAAACACATGATGAATTGGTTTTGGTTTTTTGGGGGGAAAGGAAATGGCGCAGTATCTGTCTCGATATATCGTTGGTCACCTGAACCGCTCCGTAAGGGAAGGGATAAAGGAGGGAGTGAAAGAGGAAATAAAGAAGGAGGTGCCGTAGTGGAGGACTCCGGAATAATTTCGACCACCTGGGGATCTTTAACGTGCACTGACATCGCACAGCACACGGGCGCCGTAGCGTTTTTCCAGTATACATTTTTTATAGACACTTTTTTTTTATTGGGGGGAAACCGTGCAGGAACTTCGGATCCCAACCCTTCCCAGTATTACAAGCAGTTGTTGGCAGCTGTTCCCACTGCCCTCTAGGGGTTTGTCACCCTGTCTGTAGACTGCTATTTCCTGTGGAGCCTATTTTTTATATTTATTTTACGTCCTCTAAGCCGAGCGCGTGGAACTCGTAAAGCGCCCCACAGTGCAGCTGCCCCCGCGCAGACTGCAAACTAGGGGCAAAGTATGGTCTCACTGAGGACACGAGGATCCGACTGCAGCTGTGATGCTATGCCCTCTCCGTTGCCTGCTTTTCTACGATTCGTTTCTCGCCAGAGGCCTTTGTTCCTCACAAACGTGGGCGCGCCGAATGCTTGGAATAGTAGCGGTCATTTAACCCTTCAACAACCAAGAAGATGCAAAAAAAAATTGGAGTGGACACTTAAGCTCCGCCTTAAGGGTGAAGAAGGTGAAATAGAAGGAGATAGACAAATTAAAAGGTGGAGAAGAAAAACAAGATACAACAAATGGCGGAGAAAAGGAGGATAGAAGAGGAAAAGAAGAAATGACCACAGAAAAGATTAAAATGACACTGAGGTCAATGCAATCGTTCTTTTTTTCAAAATCTGGTAGTTCGAGATTTCGTGGCTTTGTTGCTGCTTGTCCAGCAGCGAAAAGCGCGTTTATTGCTAAGATATTTGAATTCGAATTTAAAATACATTTTCCCGCCGCTCCGAATCAAACTTGGAACTCTCTGATGACGAAATAGGAGAAAAGTGACGTAAAGTGGCGGGAACGGGGACTCTGTGATTGCACTGGGCTGCGCTCTGCTGCCACCAGCAGCGGCCGAAGTGAGAACATACTGCCGGCAGAATGTTGAAGGCCTCTATCAGCCATCGGCGCTTCGTTTACGTTTGCCCAAACGTTACGATGGGTCCCGTTCCCGGTTACGACAACGAAGTTCTCGCAAAGAACTGTGGCCTGCACTTCAGCGACCTCAACCCCAGAGAGCGTGCGATGCTTTTGAGGGCAGAGGCAGCAGGTCTGGCAAGAAAGTCCGAGCGCCGAGGAGTCGGCAGCGTAGCTGTTACCACCGAGCCACCGTCACGACTGATGTGTAGAGACTGGTACGTGCAGGAATATTTTAATTCTGTAATAATAGTCCTCGTTAGGCTGGTTATGCAGTCTAGCGTTTCGTACGTTGACGAAATGAGCACGCCGAGCGGTGAGTTTGCTAACGTGGAGGCGCTTGGAACATTAGCCATCCACAGCTCATTTTCATTGTCGCAGGTGCGTTCCGTTGCACAAACTTCGTCCGAGGAGCACTTAGAGAGGCACTTAAAGGCCCTCCGCTGCTCCGCCCTTGTAAATTGAGGGGCGTCAAAAACGAAACCACGCGGGCGCGCGAAGCGCATAGCCGCGAGACACCCCAAAGAATATCGAAACTCGGCTGGCCGCCTGTTGCGCCGCCAGTTGCAGGTTTCCTTTGACTTCCAACATTCGGGTTGTCTTATCCGTCTTCCTCGTGTGATAAAAATGCACTAGCGGTTTCAAAACAACACTTAATCGATCAAACACGTAACTTTAGTCAGTCTTAGCTAGTCAGACATTAGTCAGCCTCAGAGACTTCAGGCGACGAACGAATGAGTTAGTTAGCGGCCATGCATTGTTGCTCGGGAGACACATTTCAACGAAAGAATGAGCGCTAAGTCAGCGGGGCGGGCCCCAACAGCGCTGCGCCGCATGTATACGAAGCGAGGCTGCATGGTTCCCGCCAGTCATGACCACCTAAATTTTTTTTCGACTTGATATGTTGCTGAAATGCACGTTTACGTGTGGTATATATAAACCGGGAAGTCGGATCGCTGGCGAGTTGTCAAGGCATGCAAATGCGAGCCCCCACTTGACCCCTCGGGATAGCACATTGGCAACGTCAGTGACTTGCTCCACGGCAGTCCGGCTGCGATAAATTGGCCGAAATTTAGAACACTCCTCAGCTTGTGCGGTTTTCCCAGTACAAGTGAGGAGCCCTCCATGCTTCCTTAACTCAAGAAAGTATTGAAGGGAGCCATCTAATTTTAGAATAATCCTTATCCACTCCTTGGATAAGGAGGCTCTCAGAGCGACGAAGAGCCGCTTACACGCACATGGTGTCGAGAATATGTTCCTGATAGAAGTTTCTCTGGATTCGAAAAAAAAGACTAGCACGCATATAAAATTTTGCTATTTCGTTTGAGGCATAAGCGCCCGCGTGTGAGCTGATTTTGCATTTTACGCAGTTTTTTTTTTCAAGGCTGTAGGTGACTTGGCAGGAAAATTCACAGTTTGTTTGGCAACGTCAAATCGTTTACAGTGCGGTGGCAGCATTCAATGTGCGTGGTTCGTACGTTGCTGTCGGAGACAAGTACGCGTGGACATCGCTATACGAACTCAGGCACCCCAAAAACAAATCTTCTGCCGCCGTCAAACATGCAGACAGCCTGTACTGAGTTTAGCATGGGCTAAGCCGCCATTTTGAACTCGGCGCTGTCGTAAACGCCGGAGTCACCCTACGGCGCAAGCGTGAGCGAGTGGTTGTGCAGTGAAGCTTATGTTCAGGACCAGGAGCACGGTGAGGAAACTATGTAGGTAGCACTGCGCCTACCTCAAGAAAAGCATGCTCCAAAGGAACCCTTACTACGGGCTCCTTAGTAAGGCGTATTTAGAAACTGACTGAAGGAAGGCACGCCGCTCCTAAGGCATCCTCAATAAGGCAAGGAGCATTCTAAAATTTGGCCCTACAATGTATATTCACATTCCAAGACAGCACCCGGCTTTGTAGAGCTTTAGCGTAGTGGAAATGCATCAGCTGGGTGAATCATAGTTTCTAAATATTACCCAAAGGAAAAGCTGGCGCCACCGTCTGAGCGAGTTTCTTTGGGTTTTAGGAATCCCATAGGTTTTAGGACTCCATAGGTTTTAGGAATCGACGAGCTTAAAAGGGTCGAATGCGTGAAACTTGCACGTAAAGCATGCGATGTCCTTTTGGCCTGGCATTTTAAACGGTGACGTAATCGCCGATTAAAATCGCGATGGCCTTCAAGCTTCTTAGCAGCACACAACGCCAAGTGGGGGTGGGGGGGCGGAGCATGATGACGTCATCGAAGGTATCGGTACATTGAAAACGCATAAACGCCTGCACTGAAGGCGAAAAAAATCCAAGGCCACCGAATTAAGGAAAAGCCCGCCGAGCGTTGTTTGGCAGCAACCAACTAGGCACGCGAGGGTGTGGCAGACGACAGCGGTAATTTGAAATCACATATTCAGTGACGTCACACTGCCCTTCCCCGCACTAACCCGGGGTTCTGAGGATAAGCACAAAACTCAATCGTCGATTACGTCATTATTTTAAATGCCAGTGCAATAACACTTGATATGCTTTACCTACAGCCTGTATAGATTTTAATCCTTTAATATCGCGAAATTCTGAAAAAGTTGTGCAGTTGCCCTTCAATGATAACTCCATCCTCCGCGGGAATGCCGGTAAGACGAGGTTTCGTGTTTGGCTTGGCTATAGTGTCAGGCCAAAGACGTGGATTGCGCCTAGAAATTGATAGTTGCGCCGCAATGCTCCGTTCTGTTCGCAGGTTAAATTATTTCAATACTGCGTTTTTCACTCCTTCATTGCATTTTAAGCAGCTGAAAGTTCGGTGTTAGGCTGGTGTGGAAACATTCACAGAATTTCTTCGAGGTTTGCCTCGAGAAGTATCGTATTTTTACGGCTTAATGCACGTTTTATTTTTTTTACAATAGCCAAGCCAAGTAATAAACCTCGTCTTCCCGGCATTCCTGCGCCTGACCATGGTAGATGAAGTGCATCGCCGGCAGCGCTCCCTGCAGCTATATTAGGAAACTTTATGGGGGGAATGCGCTAATGCGTTTCCGCTGTGCTGAAACAGCCCAACGAGAGACGCCATAGTTGCAGTGCCCCGATCTTCTGCGAACACCTGGAGTTGTTTCGAGTGCGCCGTGGTCTGAACACATCGTGCGTTAGGCGGCAGTGATAACTCTGCGTACATTCGTTCTTTTCCAGAGCAGTAGCACTACTAGCCGCATGCACTTTACGGATTTCGGGCATGCGTATATACGTCCATGAAGCCTCTTGCACCTTTGCGCGCGCCCACGGGTGAGAGGAGGCGAAGAATCACAGCTGCGGTATGTGGGAGCCAATCAGAAGCTCACGTCATACATGACGTCACAGGCGGCAAAGCCAATCAGAGCGTTGCTAACGCAAGCTTAGCAAGGAGCGCGTTCAGCCATTAAATGCGCGTCCAAAATCCGCTCCCCAAAGTATCCCAAAGTAATCACCTCACCTCCTCCTTCCTGACACTGCACGCCTGTTCTGACGCATCTGTATCTGCCACGAAGTAGAACGATCTTGCGGGCTAGTTGGTTCATTGCAGAAAAAAGGCCTTTTTTGTTCCTGTTCTCCTGTCGTGTCTCATTAGCGCAGTATACTGCATCTTTTTTGTATATGCTACGTTCGACACGAACACATGCTCGTTACGTACGCATCCGTCTCGGCGGCGCGCGAACCGTAGGTCGCATTAGGTATGGAGGCCTTTGAAACCCTGCAGTGGGCGTAGTCAGGCTGATGATGATGTGAGGCGGGGCCTTTCCGATTCTCTAAAGAAGTCCGCCCTGATAAACGGCGTAAACAACAGTGAGCTCCAGGGCTACTGCGCGATATTGCGGGCTTATAGCCATGCTAAACAGTCTACTTTTTTCAACGCAGGACTGGCTTCACCGAGGACGGCTCCGGCGTAGAGTGGCAGCGCCACAGCGGTTTTCTCTCGTAACGGGGCGCGCACGGGGGCCGCCTGTTGCACCTGTCCCATGTCTCGCTGTCTCAGAACGAGCGCCATGTTGGTAAGCAACGGCTCCCAGCCGAAGAGCCTGCCCGGGCTGCGTGCCATGCTGGTAATGAAGGCGGCGTCCTTTTCCCGCGCCTTTTTGTTCCCTTTGCTCCGATTGCATTTTTATCCATGGCTTGCTTGTTTTTCTGTTTCATGATGAACTCAAGCAAATGGCGCATTATTTGAATGCAGTATAGCTATAGCTAAGCACGCGAGTTGAGAAAAAAATAGGGTTAAAATTTATTAATAGGGGAGACATTCGTCAGACGAACATTCTTTGTTCGTCCGACAAGATAAAGAAATTAGCACTGCCTAACAATGAAACGGTGTTGCAATCAGGGGTACTGCGGGAAGTTGTTGTTCTCGCTTGTGTCTTTGTCAGAGTAACAATCTTATGTCGAACTTAAATACAGGATTTGTTTCGTGTGGATTCTGAGTTGAGTTCCTCTACCAACCTATCAAATTTTGGACTGCACTTCTAGGAAAATTATCGGCCCATATAAAAAAAAACACGGTAATTTATTTATTTATACATTCTGCTAATCCCATTTGGGTTTATTGCCGAAGGGCGTTATAGGGTCAATAAGAAAACGATAGAAAAAGGAATATATGAAGTAATTCACTTGTTCAACGTGTCAAAATAAAAAAAAGCACGTGGCAAGGGTAGGGGGAGGCATACTGGAAGTAACTAATGAACCGCCACAAAGCTCTAACAAAACAAATAGGACATAAAATAATACTATGGTCGATTGCATGTTGAAGAGAACAAAAGTGTAAGGAACGTGAAGTTTCGTAGAAACATTATACATCAAAACTGAATACTGTAAGGTACACCACAGGAGAGATGAAAACAAAACTGATAGGCTGTGTAAAGCCGCAAAGTTGAAATACAGAGTTGAAACATGAATAACAGTGCAGAAGTAGAGGTGCAAAATTATCAGCATGGAAACACTCGGGGATGTTTGGTGATTGTGTAATATGCTCTCGAATGCAGCAATAAACACCGTCAGTAATGAACTGTAAGGAATTGAAGGATCTAAACTCTTCCATTCTCTGGTTGCTAAGAGTAAAAATGAGTATTTAAAGGAGTCAGTGTAAAAATCCTCCTCATTAAGCGTATGCAAATATTTGTACGTGACGCGATGATCTTCCTTTAGAGAAGTAAATATGTTTACCAGTATCTAGCCTTAAGTGGCGACGAGTTGGTTAATACATGCGATTAAGCTATTATTTCGGCTGATGAATCAGTTTCTTCGTATTTGATAGATATAAAACTGACTGCTTCTCTTTGAACTGCTTAGAGTGTGGTTATAATTTGGTTATAGTCGAACCCGGATATATCGAACTCGAAGGGGACAGCGAGATATTTCGATATATCGATGATTCGATATATAAAAAATTGTCATAGATAACCTTATGTCCCCTAGAAGCAAGAACAGAATGGACCCACACTAATGACGCGTTTCTTGCAGCGACGTGCCGCCCGCTAGCTTTCTGGTGGCGCACCACTCGCTGGGCATTGGTGTCGGGCATACCTGTTTCGCATCGAAGCCGCAGCGAAAGGTTCTTTGGAACTAGCCACTACCTATCACAGGGCGCCGAATCCTGTTACCAGTAATAAACAAATAATTAAAGTTAAGATGCAGCTGGTTTCGGCAAGGCCTTTACCAGCGCAGCGAGCGAAGCACGCCAGGCGGGAGCCGCCACCAAGCTTTAGTTAGTTGGGTTGGCTTCGGCGCACTACAGCAATGTGGAAAATCAGTGTAAACGTAATAATCATTTTTGGAAACGCGTGCAGAAGCGTACCCCACGTCTACCTCGTCACACGGTTTCGCAGCGTTGACAGCAAGTGCCTAAGGGCGGGCAGCTGACCTTCCCCGCAAGCGAAAGGTGATCGAAGATCGCCGTTAGGAGAACCGCCACCTCCAGGAACGTGGTGCGCAGTTCGATATACTGCGCGATTTTCCTTTACTTTTATGCAGGATTTTCGAGGGGATAACTGTGGGTTCGATATAGCCAATAATACGAAATATCCGGGTTTGATAAATCAGGACTCGACTCAAGTGTAAAGGAATCACATGACATTAGCGTACTCGAGAGCAGATGTAACCAAGGTGTTGCAAGCAAAGTTTAGTTTGAGGCAGGGCTAGTCGCAGGCGTCGTTTAATAAAAAGGAGTCGTTTAGAGCTTTTGAAGCAACCATGTCTAACACTCTTGGACAATTTTTTTAATATTGGGATATCTTACGGTACTGTTTTGCAAATATTGAAAGCAATTATTCCATTCTTCTGATGCGTAGCAAAATCTTTCTTTTAAAGTTTTTCCATCGCTCGCAACGAGCAGTTAAAAACTGCCACAGAAAACCAATAGGGAACGTTTTTGACGATAGCAAAAAATGGTAATAGAAAAAAAAATGCAAGCCTGCCGACGGGAGATCTGCAGATATATTTGTTGTTATAGTGCAATCTCACAATATATGAAAAAATTGCGTTCATAAACTCCTTCCCTTTAAAAAATCTTTTTGTCCAGAATTGTTCAGTATGCTCATCTGTGTGTGCGTTCCATGTGAGATCATGGGTTATTAGAAGGACGAGATATTTATGTTCAGTGACTGCAATGAGCAGTATGTCATTAATAGTGTATGGAAGGCCCGATTTATGCTTCCTCCTTGTTATTAGTCATACAAGCTAGCTATATTAGTATAGTGCTGAGTGTCATCTGCCACTCGGCGAGCATTTTTGTTATAGTTTATAGCGCGTGTTCAAGGATTTCGTGGTCATCAAAGGTGTTGATTTTCCGATAAATGATGCAGTCGTTAGCAAAGAGCCGTATGTTAACGTTAAGATTAGCCGATAAATCAGTGATTAAAATCAGGAAGCGGACAGGGATCAAGACGCAACGCTGGGGAATACCAGATACAACATGAACTATGTGGGAAGCTTGATGGGTAATTTCTACAAACTGCGTTCGGTCTGCTAAGCAGCTCCTAATTCAGGTAATTATATATATTCATGACATGGTGTCGTTTATAGCTTATTAATTAGTTTAATGTGGGTAACACGATCAAATTCCTTCAAAAAATCAGGTTGTATTAGGTCTGTGGGGTGTTTCTGCGTATGTTTTGGGATAAGTTGTGTACGGATTTTATTAATTATGGTACCGTTAAGAAGTCTTGGCGAAACCCGTGCTGAAATAGTGGTAATGTACGTTCATCTTTGAGAAAAAAAAGTAATGTGCTTAAGAATAATTCATTCAAGTGTTTTAAACACTGAGACAGTAATGGAGACGGGTATATAGTTAGTAACATTAGTATTGCTTCTTCACTATTGTATTGGGATAATTGTTGTGTGAAGAAAATGGCCATTCTCCTAGCCGTTTTGCCATCGCTCAGAGCGTTACCCTGCTCAGTATGATCAACTAAGAATTAGTTTTTTCTATTCCTTTGGGAGTTGGTATGTTGTGATTGATTTAATAAATATTTTGCATAAATATTTAGGCATCCATTCGACAAACATTCTTTCTTAAAGAACTTCGATTATTAACTGGTCCTGGTCTCTTTTTTGTGACCAGGTTTAGTTACAAATTAAGCACCCCGCTCTCGATCAAAGTTAGTGGTTCAATGGGTTTCGTTCTGCAATGGCTCAAGCGAGGAACTGTACCATCATCGTTTGCAAAACTGACGAACAATAATTATTAAATAAATTGGTGAACTCAAGGTTCTTTCGAGGATGAGGATGAATTGTCAGTATGCGTTTTGGGGTGAGGTAGCTCCAGAATATTGTTTGGGACGTTCTCATAAAATTATTTCTTGAATTAGTGAAGTAGTGTAGTAAAGCAGTCGGCGTTTCATGCTTTGTATCGCAAGAGTCAGGTTGACTCTTGGTTTAGGGCAAAATTTTAAGTTGCGAGATTTTTTAATCGATTAACTTTGCATTTAGATTGTATGACGTCACGTACATAACTTTGTTGTCCTAACATGAACTCATGCTCACTGGAGAGGGTTCGATAAACACAACTTACAACGACCGCATCACCAATTATCAGTATGAAAAAGAGCGCATCTACGCCTTTGATATTTGGAAGGCAGCGGCCGCGTTTAGATGAAGGCGAAATGCTAAAGGCTCCCGTGTGCTTTGCGATGTCAGTGCCCGTTAAAGGTCCCCAGGTGGCTGAAATTATTCCGGGGCCCTCCACTACGGCACCTGTCTCTACCGAGAAGTGAGACAGTTACCGCACCTTTCATTTCCTGATAACCAGTCGCTTATATTAGGAAGTAGTTTGAGTTGTAGTTTTTCACAGCTAAACCTGAAAAACTTTGTTGAAGCCATTTAGTAGAAGCAATTTTGGGGGTACAACGGCAGCCGTGTAACGAGTTACGCGTTAGGTGGACACCACCGCCACGTACCTCAAAGCACGATTGTCCACTGAACCAGTGAGCCATTCATGTGCCTTTCGCTTCCTCGAAACAAACGAAGTCTAAACCCTCCGTTGGTTTCGAGATAAGGAAAGACGCATAACTGCCTCAATTTGTATGTGGACAGCAACTCTCACCTGACCCTGTGAGCCAGTTTTGCCCCTGTCCATTCCTCAAAAGCAACGTAGCGTTTACACTGCGAATAACACCACTGGGAGCTAGACCATTTGCTTCGTGCAAGCGGGCCCATCAAGTGTGTCGGGAAAGCGATCGAACCGAAGACCGCAGGCGGAAGGAGGCCGAGCATGCACGCAAGCGGATAGACGCCAAAATGGGCCTGTGAGACGCTCGACCGGGCAGTCCCCTGTGAAGCGTCATAATGTGTCTGCCACTCCAGAAAATCCAGTTCCATGCCGACCAGTATGATTTCTAAGGAGTATTTTCCAAGACGCTATGAGCATTCACGTTGGCAATTGCTATCTGGGTTCCTGTTGGGGAAGGCTTGGTCGTAGTGTAATTGCACTGCATGAATTAGGTTTAGTTTCGTAAAAAGAGTCAAAGTCGCGTTATCAAAGAAGTCTGCCTAAAATATTGATTCGTTGTCCCACGGAAGTTTGTAACGGGCGTTGCTGTTTTAATGGCCAAATTATGAAAAGAATAAAAGAAAAGAATCATTACCTCCACAGTGTGCTTACTAATGTAACCCATATTCAAAATGCAGTGTCAAAATTTTATTAGCACCGATCAAGCTGGTATGTCCCTATAGTACGCATGTCACCAATTAGCAAAATTTAGTGTTTGGCCCTTGAGCCGACTCGAGGACCCAGTGACAGTGAACCATTTTTACGTCTTCCAATTTTTCACGCACCAGTTGTCTGAAAATCAGACACGAGGATTTGTTGAACGCTACATGGAAATCGCAAATTCGCGCCCCCTTTTCTTCACACAGATTCCTCACAGTGACGCCAAACATTTTGATCAGATCGCTTTAGTTACTGAGAACATGTTGACAGCAAATCTGTGATCAAGCACTACGTAGCGATGAGTAAGGGGTGTGCAGACGGTTTGTCGTGAATTCGGGACACTTGGGGAAGTGTCGTAATGAAAAAGTAATATGAACGCGTGCAACTCGACGTAGTGGATTAATTGCACTGGTGTCCGGCGATGGCAGCTCTCACTTATAATGCTCTTGCCAAATCTATAGAGTTCAGAAGCAAAGGCCCTCGAAAATACTTAACTATAGAACGTTGCAGGGCGCCAAGCTGAGCACTTCATGGTAAAGTTTCCGAAAGATGCCAAAAGTTTCAGCGCAGGAGAATGTCAAAATCGAGGCAATAAAATATTTCGCGACTGATTGCCGTCGCCACGGTGAGGCCGAGCTCAAGCAGCTGCACATGCTTCCAGTGACTCTGGGCGGCGCTTGTTCGCAACGCGCCGGTGCGACCACCTTGTAGGTGGACACTTGAACCACGCTGTGAAAAAAATGCTAAAGCAGTGCACATAACGTTACGGATAACGCATTCGATGGAGGCAAAATGCAAAAGGCGCCGCGGTTTCTGATGAGTACTCTGTATTTGTAGAGAAAAAGTGTGATGCTCAAAAGCTTCTTTGCTTCGTTGACCTTTCTTTCTTTTTTTAGCGTTAAGGCTCTCGCGTTAAGGCTCCCGTTTTGCGGAAAATCCGGCGTCGTTGTCGTCGGCGTTGTGAGTGAAAAATCTCCAGAAAAGCAACTGAGGTGGGCCACGTAGGTCACATAACCTAGTAGCGTCATCACAACGTGCCCACTGGATTGCGAGCAAAGTGACTACCGTTGCAGGTCGTAGGTAAATTAAGGTTGCATGGGAAGAGCAATCTGGGTCGCACAAGCCCCACCGGTGGCAGAAACTGCCATCGCAGTGCAGTGGCGCATCGCTTAACCGCTACACTACTGCGACAGGAGTGGTCTGAGTACTCCCAAGGACCTATGCAAAGTCGAGAATGACCAATTCCGCATATATGGGTTTTAACCCATTAACGCTCTCGCGTTATACCCTTAAGGCGAACCTTAAGTGACCCGTCACCACTTCTCCATTTCTCTTTTCAATCCCCCCATCCCTCCTCCACAGTGCAGGTATAGCCAACCAGAACACCCTTCTGGTTAACATCCCCGCCTTCCTTCTTCCTATTTGCCTCTCTCTCTAAGTGTCCTCTCCAAATTTTTACATTGGGCCAACTATAGGCGGAGCACCTTGCAGAAAGGTGTCTGCGGTATTCCGAAATGTAACAACAGCAGACTCAGTGACGAAACTGTTCCCCGGTTTCCAGGTCATCGTCGGGGCCGTCGGCGCCCTCCTGGCCTACGGCGTGTACGTCCTGGTCACGTACCGGCAGCAAGTCAAGAGACCGCACATCGTCTTCATACTCGCCGATGACCTCGTGAGTGGGTTGCGTCCAAGTGAGGGCTAATTAGTTAAGCATAGCGTATTCCGGCGACAGCCCGGCAGGGGACAACACTAAGCTGGTCAAGTAGGAGCTTGCGCGCAAACTTTTCGCCCTGTTCGGAAATTTGCACATCCGCCATTTATAACATTTTGCCAGCGCCAGCACATTTTGTCAGAAATATGCAACCCAAGGGGTCTGTTCCTGAGCCGTGTAGTGTGTCTTTTGTTGCAGCATCCGTGTAAGTTCCAAGCTCCGGACATGCGAGGACGAAAATGTATCTCTCTTTCAGTAGATTCTGAGAGCTGGTGCAAAACGAGCTGAGAAACATAACCCAGAAGAAAACGTGGCAGGCTGCATATTTTTCGTAAAGGTTGCACATGCTGAATGAGAATCGGATCAGCGGCGCCTTTGACCGCGCAGACAACTTACGGGAAGAAAGGCTCACTTTCGTGCATGCAGATGCCTCAGAAATTAACACGTTCACTGCGTCGCGGGTCATCGGGTGGTCCCATCTTGCAGTCATGCTGTGGGGCATGAATACGGAGTCCCGGAATGAAGCCACGGGACATCTGAGATTTTTCGAGGACTCTTCGAAAAACACGCATGCTAGTGGAAATTGACATCTGCTTGTGGTTCCAACAGGTTGGCTTTCCCGATGGCTAAATGGTGGGTCTCGCCGTACCCAAGAAAACTTAAGGGTGGCCCACCAGTGGGCCACTACGCACAGGGATTACGGCTTCGAAAATCGCTGCCGCAGTGAAAGTGTTAAAGTGAAAGGCTGCGTTTAACAAAATGAATTGAAGGTAATGGTGAAATGGAGGGGGGGGGGGGGGGGGGGAGGCGCCAATATTCTTACGTTCTATGACCTCTTATGAAATAGCTGAAAACCGATCGGTTTTCGGGAATTTTCAAACGCTAAGATTGTAGCAATGTTGTGGCAGGGAAACGAAGGCAGGTGGTCTCTGAACGTTTTCCTAAAAAGCGCCGACAGACGACGAAAACACTGGCGTAAGCTTTGCTGTGTACCAAAATATTGAAAATCCCAAGTCTGGCTTAAACCACGTAAGCAGCGAGAAGTGTTACAATTTTCAGTTTGCTGCAGCTATACGTTTCCGCAGAGTACATCTGCCACAGTTCTTCCTAAAGAGCACCCGTCACTCGTCATAACGATTGTCTAAAGGGGCTCGAAAATCACTTTTACGTTTCTACCATCTCGTCCTAATTAAACCGTCAAAGTCACCCGAGGGTAATTAGAGACTTATAAGTGACCTATTTGGATGGTGGTAAGACTAACCACAATCAGCGCTTCGTGACTGGACACGCTGCCAGGCCGATTCGGAGCACGTCACTACAAGCGGAGCGCCCTCTGCCCAGTCTACACATCCATGGTTATCCAGGCCCATCTGGGAATCATTGTAAAATGAGACGGGATGAGCGCACATTTTGCGATTTCCGAGATTTGCGCTCGTAGAGAACTTCGGGGAGCAGAATGCCTTCTGAATAGTAGAAGTCGACGCGATTGCGTAACTGGAGGTGCGCATGAGACCTCAATTAGGGTGTCGGGCCTTTGCGTCCGCGAGTAGTGAAGTGGTGCCATCATGAGGCAGCGACTTGCAGTGCATCGCGGGATTTCTTTCCAGTGTCCATGATGATAAAACAACAAAAAACGACGGACAAGGAAAGTAGACACAAGATGAGTGGGAGCAGGACAGCGCTCTCGTCCTATATATGTCTACCTCTCATCTTGTTCTTTTTTTGCGCTGTTTTAGCATCATGAACTCATCATCGTCATCATCATCATCATCAACCTGACTACACCCACTGCAGGGCAAAGGCCTCTCCCATGTCTCTCCAATTAACCCGGTCCTTTGCCAGCTGCGCCTACCCACACCAACTAAACGTTTTTCTTTCTAATGGCCGCGCAAGCGGTGCATATGTATTCGGCGAGGCCCATGGTTGTCACGAAAAATGGAAACCCTCCCATGGAAGCTTGCGAAGCTCAGCTCGACCGATTAGTTGGAAGTGGTGCAAGGCGACGCATCCAAAGCATTTGTACCCAGCCCCGTGATTGAGGTAGCGGCGTTGAACTGCTCGCTTGGACGGCTAGAGTTCCAGCCAGGCGTCGCACTCGGAACTCGAGGTCCCTGTCGCGTCGCCACCTGTTCGCCCGACGCTACATTTTCGTACTATAACTTGTTTGCCGGGTTCTATGTAGCTTCATATTTAGTCCGGATTCGTAATCGCTGTGTAGAATTCAAAAGCAGAGAAAAAAGAGTGAGTCCTGTACATTGAACTGTTACTGTTTTATTTATTTATTTTTTTAGCAGCGCCTATTTTCATTCTCCTCCTGTTAGTGCCATGGTTGGAAGTCGAGAAGTCATGCGTCGTTTTGTGCCAGCGTTGACGAAGGTGCGGGTTGGGGTGACGGGTTCCGGTATCACGAGTGGATGTGTCGCGGCCCTCCAGTGTTCCTGGAAGTAATCGTAGTGGCTGGCCGCCGTTCTCTCTGCACTGAATGCAGGGCTGGGCCGACGTCAGCTTCCACGGGTCCGCCCAGATCCCGACGCCCAACCTGGACGCCCTGGCCGCCGATGGGGTGGTGCTCAACAACTACTACGTGCATCCGACGTGCACGGCGTCAAGGGGCGCCCTCATGACGGGGCTATACTCGACGCGATACGGTATACGGCGTCCCGTGTGTCATCCGTCGCTCAGTGTATGACTATATCTAGATTATAAGCACAGATGTGCACAGGGAGAATTGAAGGTCTATCAAAGCTTACGAGTTGGCAGGGCTTGTGCATATGTGACAGGGGAGAGAATATAAACATCACTGTAAGCCCCATGCTGGCTGTCCGCTCCACAACTGACATTCCACGCACGTTTCTCGTTCGAACAACGCGCAGCTGTTTTCATACGCGCACAGCTTCTCATAGACGTTTATATGAACGTTTTCACAAGGGACACGGTGGGCACCGGAAACTTCGCGCCAGAACTGTGATGAAAATAGAACTATTGGAATATCGCCAAGCAATACCCCCGTTAAATAATATGCAATACGCCACGACATTAAAGGAGCGGGCGAGGCATTTCTCGCAAAAAAAACAAAGAAAACACATGGCCCGTTTTTTTTAAAACAAAAACCGCTTTTAAAAAATGCATGGCGTAAATAGGGTCACCTCAGCCCCTCTTCCCCCTGACCGCTCCCAACATGAGGTACCCATGAATGCAGCGTCCTTCATGGGCATAACATATTTTGCGAATATTTCAGAAGCCGACGATACAACGCCGAGGTTCTAATCGCAGAATAGAACAGGAAAGAGACAATAAATTAGGTTTTAAGCGCTTGTGATTCAAATAGGTGCCCTTAGAAATACTGGAAACAGTTTTGTAGCCGACGAGTCAAGAAGATATTTCCTCGACCTTTGTGAACCACGTTCCTGCTTCTTTTCAATTCTCCGTTCCAACATCCCTTCCAATAACTAGGAAGAGAACATTTTTTTTTTGTCAGAGATGTTCAGAAAACCCTCTTTTTGCTAGTTATTAACCATGCATATGTCATAAAAAAGTGCTACGGCCGAGCACGGTGCCTGGTAACTACGGCATAGAGTCCAACCGCAATCAACACGAGCTTCTAGACGGCAAAAAACGAAGTAAGATTTGGCCTGCTTTCCCGCATTGCACCTAATGGCTTTTATCACCAATCCCTTGCCAATCCCTTCTCGTGAATATGTGTCATGTATGAAGAGGGAAACAATGACAATAACGGTCCCATTGCGCAGGTCTGCAGACCACACCCATACAGCCTGGCGAGCCGTATGGTCTCGACCTCAATTACACCCTCCTTCCTCAGCATCTCAAGAAATTGGGTTACGAGACGCACCTGATCGGAAAGGTGGGTCCAATGAGCAGTTGAAAAAAAAAAGCGACTGGTGACTGGGAAAACAGACCCTTGAGAACAAGGCTTTGTGTTGGAATGTGAAGAACAAATTTGCATATGCATTAAGGGTCTTTTTTTGGTGTTGTTCAGATTCACAGCTAGAAGGCAGTCAAAAAGCGAGCTTGCCTCCACGCCTCTGAACGGAGAATTCGGCACACTCTCTTGGTATGGCCTTGCGATGGTAACAGGCCTCCGAAGAGCAGATCATGCACCAACCAGCCCAACTTTTCACCTTGCATTAAGGGTCCCCCAGAGTTTCTTCTTTAGGATCTCTTTCTGTACTAGTTCTTTCAGTGCACTCTATATCTGTATGTATTGCTTCTCCAATAAACCAGAACGAGATGGCACAGACGCAGCGTTGTCGACAGATGAGTAAACAGAAACAACTGTTCTCTCTTCTATCATCGTCATGAGCTCAAATTTTTTTTCTGCGTCATTAACCGGCTGCCGCGTAATATAAGTTTCCCTCTCCACTTGTCTCAAGCTGGCGCTATTCATGTGCCGACAGACTATAATATACAGGCTGATGTTTTAACGCTACAGATTTTCATTTCAAGCAGTGTGAGTTACGTCGGTGCTGTGTCTGCAGGTGGATTGTACAGCAAGGCGGACATTAAGTACGTGATAAGGCTCATAATTAGGCGATTAATTGACTAAAATTAAGTAATAATAAGTTCGTTTGATTGCCTTTCCCGCTTTACACATTTCTAAAATGGTGTCGTTGCGCTCAGGATCGTCCCCGAAATCATGTTAAATGCTTTCACGTCATAAAATACACAAACGACATCTGTATATGCTGCATAGGAAATGCAAGTGACAGCATTTTATATATGTGCAACACACACACGCGCGCACGCACGCACGCACGCACACACACACACACACACACACACACACACACACACACACACACACACACACACACACACACACACACACACACACACACACACACACACACACACACACACACACACACACACACACACGCACGCGCACACGCACACGCACACACGCACGCACGCACGCACACACGCACGCACACGCGCACACACGCACGCACGCACGCACGCACACGGAGGTCTTGAGAAGTGAAACATGCTTATCAAGCACCCCTCCCCCGAGCTCGTCTGTCGAGATCAGTTATGAAGAGAATGGAAGCAGGGTAAGGAAGGTCGGGGTGTGAAGGGAAAGGAAACAGGAGAGGTTGCATGACGAGGCCCTCCTGAATGTAACCCTCCAGTTGTGCCGCAATGATGAACCGGAGGTGCGACTACAGTATGGGCCTTCCTGTGATGCGCGCGACCCACTGGACCGATCTATGTCTCGCCACTTGTCGGCCTTGGAATATCATAGTACGCACCAGAAAAAAAAGAACATGTTTTTCGTGAAGTGCGTGGGCTGCACATTCCAGGAATGCAGTACATGTTATGCGCGGTCATTAAGTGTTCACATTTTCGATCCCCGATGGATAAAGGCATTCGCTATAGGCAGCAAGAATGTACCACGTCATGCAGACAGCGTGTTCGACGCGAGGCAGTATCAGTACTTCCCAGTGCAGAGCCCCTGCCTGTTTAGATCCTTAAATGTCCTGTCTGACTACCACCCGTAACCTCATCACCACCAGACCCTCTTTTCAGTTTGCTTTTTTAACACGTCTTCATTTAACGCCAGTCATCTAATTTCATTCGCTTCTGCATGAATTGCAGTGGCACCTCGGATGTTACCGGTACGAATACACGCCTACACGAAGGGGCTTCGACAACTTCTACGGATTGTATTACGGACACGGAGATTACTTCACCCACATGCTCGACCATGTCCAGGTACGTACACGACTTCAGTATTCGTCTGGGCTCAGCTGCTGCAGCTCTGATAAAACCTCTGCATTTACATTCCACGATTTGCGTTTCCTGTCGAAAGCACTAAACTAATACTTCGTGTCCTTATTTAACCTTGATAAAGGATTGATACTCTGGCGGAAGGGAGGGAATCGTGTAGCCGGCTTCAGAAACTGCGCCCGCCAGGTTGCGCCCGGTTGTCTGTTTATTCTTCTTGTCAGGCTTCTTCGAGATTATCTAGCACCAAGTGTTAAGTTCCAGCAAAATAAACGAATCGCGTTCCCAGGGCGAAACAAAAATATCAGGCCTCGACTTCTGGAACGGCACGGATCCCGCTCTGGACGCAAACGGAACGTACAGCACCGACCTGTTCGCCGAAAAGGCTGTGCAACTCATCAAGAACCTGGACAAGTCAAAGGTGAGTCGATCGAATGTATGCGCCGACCTTCCTGGCGCTGGCAGCTGAACCCGCATTGCACGTACCCTACTTCGGCAGAAGTATGTACTACAAAGTCGAAGGAAAGCAAAATCTTGAATAGTGACAACGTAAAGCTACTGCAAACAGTTGTCGAACAAAAAGTTGTGAAGTCGCAAAGCTTAAACTTGCACCTGGCATCGTCTGCCCAGCTGCCCTCGGCAATCTCGCTGCCATATGACTGCACTTAAACTTAACTGTTAAATCATGGTATTCAAAATAAAATAGCTTCTTTCAAAACAACGGTAGAATGAACCTGCTACACTGGTGAAAGCGCAGGTGACCCCAATCAATCGTGCATCCTTTTCGTCTCTACTCATTTCCACATATATGCCTGCATTCCTCTGCCCACATTAACACCTCTTTCACGCCTGTGTGGCCACGTAGGGCGGTACGACGGCGCAATTATCGACAGAGCTCGCTCATTTTACCATAAGATACATCTAGGAGTCCTCAAGCTTGAAGGGACAAATAATCTCGGCTATTTTGCCGAGTGCCAAGTGCGACTTCACTCTGGAAACAGCCTATAGGTCGTTGGCCTGGAAACATTTACGAAAGCTGTACGATCTTCGCGATCCTTTCTTTTTTTGGCAGCCGCAGTTTCTGTACCTGAGTCACCAGGCACCCCATTCCGGAAACAACGATAATCCTCTGCAGGCTCGGAAAAAGGACATCGACAAGTTTCCATACATCGGAGAGAGGAACAGAACCATCTACGCTGGTGAGCAGGCTTCACTTCTAAACGCAATGGACCGTTGTTAGGAACGCTAACTTTGTTCACAACTGTATACATTGCTAACTCGCAGCGTTTTCTCGGAGCGTGCTCTTTCCTAGCCCCGATTTCTCCGCTTCAGGCGAATTTAGTGCCCTTCATGTTGCAG
Organism: Amblyomma americanum; assembly: GCF_052857255.1. Taxonomy (NCBI): domain Eukaryota; kingdom Metazoa; phylum Arthropoda; class Arachnida; order Ixodida; family Ixodidae; genus Amblyomma; species Amblyomma americanum. The sequence continues at coordinate 217,673,648 of NC_135499.1, read as the reverse complement.
ACACACTGCCTTATTTATGCCAACTAGCGAATGCAGCCAATAATATCTCATAAAACAGAGAGCTTGGTAGCATATCTGTGAGATATCTGTGAGCTGCAGCTCTGCGAGGAAACTCCTCAAGAGCAGTGATTACCTGATTCGAAACTAGCACTGCAAATACTGGCCTGCGTTATGCGCAGAAGTTCCTACCGTTATTTGGCACTGGGTGCCTCCCAGCTGTACGCATCATCACGAGAAAAAATTGAAAACGCTTAATTAAGCTCCGCCTGAACGGTATGACACGATAGCGTTAATGGGTTAATGCCCATATATGCGCAATTGGTCATTTTATACTTTATATTCACGGATCCCCGGGAGTCTTCATACCACCCCTGGCGCATTGGTGCAGTGGTTAAGCCATGCACCACTGTCGTGCTATGATAGGTGCTGCCACCGGTGGGGTTTGCGCGGCGACCCAGGTCGCCATTCCCGAGCAACGTCTCGCGACCAATCATTAACTGAACTGCCACCTGCCACGGTTGGCAGTTTGCTCACAATCCGGTGGGCAGGTTGTGATCCCGCCACAAGGTCATGTGATCTAGGTGGCCCACCTGCCTCCTAGGTTGCTTCTCTGGGGATTTTTTTTGCGGATTTTTCGCTCACGGTCAACGACGCCGACGACGCAGGCTGCTTAATGCTGTCGCGTCAGCGCATTCACGCTACCCTTCAGCATAGACAAGCGGAGCATGGCTTTTACGCGGCGTTACCTTCATCTATTTGGTGGTCCAGACTCAAGAAGCTGTGCTTTGAGTCGCAACCCTGTCGCCGTCGAACACATTATCGCGGTTTGCCCCTTGCACATACGCTTGCGAAAGTGGGGTTTTGGCTGCTTCAGTGGCGGATTTTTACACCACATCTTTGTCAGAGGATTTACCTCTGGGACCTTGACCTGAGGCTTGGAAATCTCTACAGGCAGTTCAGGAGTTACTTGCCGTTTACAGCGAGAGCTGTTAACGCGCAAGTCGGTTCATAGTTTTCGCGCCGTGCCAATGGATGGCGCTGCGTCGCTTGCGGCAGAGTCGGTTGCCGCCGACGCCCGTATCACGTACGGCAACTCCACCACGTGACCACGACGGCGCGTAGCTGCAGGTGGGTGTATAGTCAACTAGAATTATTCGAGTTCACTATACACCCACATTACTCCCACAGAATTATGCTAGCCAGCGCTAAGAGGGAGTAGGCGGAGAGTACCACGGCGTAGGCGAACCGCAGTCAAAGCTACGCTGCTAGTGAAGTCGGACTTCCAGCGAGCATGTGCTGGCGCGAGCCTCCACGTGGTTTTTGTGCGTTTTGTCTTTTTTTCGGTGACACACATGCCACTGCGGAAGAGGACGGACGCAAGACGACCACAAGAAGACGCAAGAACACGAGCTGGCGACGGCGAGGCACGTTCAGCAGCCAAAGGCCGTGGCCAGTATCGTTGTTTGGCTACCGCCATCTATGAGCCGTCCTAGAATGTGCAACGCCTCCCCAGCAATACATTTCATTCTTACGCCTATATATACGCTGTATATACTCTATATAGGTGGGCGGATGAGATTAGGTGGCCGCTGCTGGCAAAAAACAGGGTTAATTGGAGAGGCATGAGAGAGGCCTCCGCCCTGCAGTGGGCGTAGTCAGGCTGATGATGACGGTGATGATGAAACTATCAACGAAATCGACGACGATTTTACAGCTTGCTGTTGGTTATTTGCTCAATTTTGTGTCGTTGGCTTCAGCATCCGCAAGCTCAACACCGGTAAAAATTCCCCTCCCACCTAAGGGCCGAGCGCCTTGCACAAACGACGCGGATGCGCAAGCCACAATGTAAACGCGTCGGTAGCCAGTTGTGCGATACCTCCGCATTCCAAACCCTATGCCGCCGTTTCGCAGGTTGTGTCTTACCTTGTCAAGATCTTGCTGTATTACAGGTCCTGTCACTTATGTTTCTGATGGGGAACTAATGACGAATTCTAATAGCAGATTCGGAACACTTCCGGTTCAACCTTTTCTGCTTTGGAGCAAGGCTATTCGAATTGCAGATCGGGAGCAGTCGTCGTGCCAAGGTGGCTCAGTGGAGCAACCCGAACTGCTTCGCCGAAATCTGCGGATTCTATCGGAAGTCTGCCGTCGTGAAGACGCGCGCGGGAGAGTGCAACGAACGCAGAGTACTTTTCTCGGTCAGCAACGTGAGAAGAGTGTGCCAAACGTAGATCTGCGGCGGGTGCTCTCTGCCGGATTCAGGCACTCTGTCGCGAAGCAGGCGGACCGCTCCCGATTTGCGGTTGGAATTCACCATAACATTCAGCCAAGCAACGCATATTTCATCATTTACATTCAACGCCTACTAATGTGACAACTCGTAATCTACCCTAAAACCACTTGCTCTTCGCGCACCTTCCCTCCTCTCTCCCCCTTTCCACTTTTCCCCTCCACACTGCGAACAACGCCCCACGCCACCATCCCAAGAACTGTGGCCCTAACAGCAGCGGCTATAAAACGCACCTGTGCTGTGCGATGGTGCTGTACGGATATGAATCTAAATCCCAAATCTAATCCCAAGCCCTCGAGAGAGAAAGAGAGAGAGAGAGAGACTCTTTAATGAAGAAACAGAATTTAGCCGGCGTTTCAATATCGCTGGCATGCTACTCTGCGTAGGGAGGGGAATTAGGGAGATAAAGACTGAAGGAGAGCAGCGTGGAAGAGGTGGAAAAAAGAACGAAGATAAAATGCAGCCATGAAATGGGTACTAAAGATGCAGTGGCGAGTATTGATGTAACCTATGGAATGATGGAGTGCATAGTCCGACGAATGGGCTGACGAAGTTCACTGCAAGAAGAATGCATGAAGGTAACCTGCAAGTGAATTTAGAGCTTATCGATATGTCCAATGTCTGTTAAATATGCAAAAAGAAAGTTCATTGCAAGTCTCTGTTGCCTGAAGCAGGCTAAGGGGCCTAAAACTTTGTCCATTGTTAGGGGCACTGGGCAGAGCTTCTGCATGCAATGTTCATAGTACGCACGCTCGTTAGCATACGCAGGGCACTCAAGCAGGATATGTTCCACAGTTTCTATCGAAGCACAGTTGTCACAATGCGGACTGTTCATTTGTCCAAAACGGTATCGCAGGCCATTTGTATATGCAGCATTCAGACGAAGTCGGTGATAAAGTGTTTCGAGTTGTCGAGGAATTCTGGGTGAGAGTCTTGATCTAAGATGTGGGTCGATTGAGTGAAGAAATTGGTACTGATGTGTCGGCAAACTTCAAAGCCGATACGTTTCTTCGTACGCAAAACTTTTAGCCATTTGGGACGCATAAGATTTCGTGAGAAAACTTCGAATGTATCTCTGATGTTGATGGCCCTTACGGGCCGCTTCATCTGCTTTTTCATTAGCCATAATGCCACAGTGAGCAGGTACCCACTGAAATGTTATGCAGTGGCCTGCGGCAATAGCTAAATGATGGATATACCCAATGTCCAGGGAAACTGGCTGGTGATTCGTTTTCTTCAGCAGGTTGGCCAGGATCTGCAGAGATGCTTTTGAATCGGTGAAGATAACCCAACGGCCGGCGGTTCGGCGCAGGATGTAAGAAACAGCTTCCTTAATGCCGTGAAGCTCGGCAGTTGTAGAGGAGGTCCTCCGCTGCAGCCGGTAAGAAAGGGCATGGCCTGTTAAGGGCACATAAAGGCCACAAGAAGAAGTTTCTTTAGTAGTTGAACCATCGGTGAAGATATGGGTGCGCTGCGTATATTCTTCGGTTAAGTAGGCGAGAGTAGCTTGCAGAAGTGCTGCCTGTGGCATGCGGCTCTTTGCATTCACACCTGGAACAGACTTCTTCACCTTCAGAGGAGAGAGTGTCCATGGAGGAAAGGCCAGAGGTAGTAGTTTCTGAGGCTGATTAATAGTAGGAAGGGGCAGGAGCTGCACTGCCTGGCCAAAGCTAGAGTTGCTGTGAGTTAGGTGGACACGATGTAGGAAGTGCTTCTTCCCTTGCAGGACATGGCGGAGATGGGTACGCATAGTTTCCTGGGCGGCAATTACCTCTAGTGGGAGACATCCTGCCTCCGCTACTGTTCCTGATGCAGAGGAACCCTTTGGGAGGCCAAGACATATGCGCAGGCAGTTGTTCCGTGCGGCATTGAGAGTCTTATTGCTTGATGTAGATAATCTTTGAAGCACTGGTAGACAGTAGCGCAAGGTTCCTTCAACGTAGGCTTTTTCAAGCAGAAGCATTTATCGGCAGTTGCTACCCCACCTTGTTCCCGCCATGAACCTGAACACTTGCGATGCTGCAGTAATCCTCGCACGGAGTTTTTTTATCTGAGGTGACCATGACAGATTATAGTCGATTACAACACCCAGGAATCGCTGAGATCGTACATATGGCAGCGATCGCCCGCCTAGGAGCAGCGGATATCGGGTCATCGTTTTTCTTGTAAACGCCATTGCAACACTCTTTTTCTGGCGAGAGACGAAGACCTCTGGAAGCCAGGTACATCGAAATGTGCAATAGTGCTCTCTGAAGACGTTGCTGGGTAATATAGCGCGAACGTGACGCGGTCCAGATGCAGATATCATCATCATAAATTGTTATGCGGACCCCTCACGGAAGGTGTCTTCTTATGTGAATAAGGACAATACTGAACAGGAGAAGGCTAAGCACCGCTCCCTGTGGTACGCCCCTCTCCACTGCGTGAAAGCGTGTTGGACCGTTTGGAGTGGTAATAAAAATTTGTCGTTCTTTTAAATAATGCCCAATCCACTTGTATAGCCTTCCTCCAAGGCCAAGACTGCCAAAGGCTGCGAGAATTGCATGGTGAAAGACGGAGTCAAAAGCGGCCTTGATGTCTAGGAAAACGGCTATTGGGATGTACCCAGCATGAAGGTACTCCTCAATTGATGAGACGAGGGCGATGATATTGTCAGTCGCAGACCTGTTTTGACGGAACCCGTTCATTTCTTGGGGGAACTCATTTCGGCTTTCTAGGAACCAAGTTATGCGCTTGCAGATCATGCGCTCCATGAGCTTACCTACGCAGCTCAGTAGGGTAAAGGGCCGGAATGATGCGTAGCTTGTTGGCTGCTTACAGGGTTTCAAAACGGGCACGATTTTCGCCAGCTTCCATTCCGTGGGGACCTCACCAGCCATCCAGGAAGAATTGTAATACTCCAGGAGTCGAAGACGGGAGGTGTGGGGTAGCTTTGCAATCGCGTCATAGGTCACCTCATCATGACCCGGAGACATGTGCCTGTTTGTCTCCGCGATAGCTGTGGATAGTTCTTTCATTGTGAAAGGCAGGTCTAACGCTGGCACTGCCGCCTTTGGGATGCCTGTTTGACCATCTGCGGAGAGTGGCGAATGCCCTGACCCTGCCGACAGCAGCTTGCAGTATTCTTCTGAGACTTCTTTTATAGATTTTTGTTCGTGAAGGGAGAGTGCAGCGAAGGGGTGGAGTTGTTGAAGTGGCGTGCTCATACCTCTAACTATCCGCCAAATATTGGTTACTGGTTTGCGCACATCCAGCGTAGAACAAAAGTCACGCCACTTTTGCCGACTGAGTTTATCCATGTAGCGTCGAATGTGACGTTGTGCCTGTCGGCATGCACGTAGGTCATCGAGGCTTTTTGTGCGCAGAGCTTTCCTTTCAGCTCGCCTGCGTATAGCGCAAAGCCTTTGGAATGTGTCATCATTTGAAGGTAGGTTATTTTTAGCTGTAAGTTGTGTACTCGCCCTCAGGCAATACGCAATTGTCGATGCTAATTCCTCATTACGAGTTGCCGCAGTAACTCCTCTGCTTACAGCGTCCTTGTATGCGTCCCAGTCTGTAGATTTTATAAGGAATTTCTTTGGGTTCCTCTGCGCATGGAAAGCCGATATGAGGATTGGGTAATGGTCGCTTCCACGTGTCTCCAAATCAGTGCACCAGCCAAAGTTGTGGGCGAATGAACTTGTGACAAATGTCACGTCGATGCTGCTGGTAGTCGTCGGGCCTCGGAGGTAGGTGATGCTGCCGTCATTTAATGGCTGAACTGAATGCTTGGAGAGAAGTTTTGCAAGCTTGGCACCTCGGGCACATGTATGTGAGCTGCCCCAAATTTCATTATGAGCATTGAAGTCTCCGCAAATAATATGCGGAGAGGGCGTCCTTGCTATCAAGTCTTCAAGTCTCAAAGCATCAAATGGCGTGCCTGGCTCAAGATATACTCCAATCAGAGTGTACTGTTGTCCGGCAATAACTGTGACAGCGCATACGTATTCATTGTCGCTGTGAGGCTGGACATCAACCGGTGAGGCCGGGATATCCTTGCGAAAGCCTATCAGCAATCTGCTGACGTTATCTGGTCGTTGTGAATGATGGAAATAGTATCCATTGAGTCGGAAAGTTTCCTCGACGCGTGATTCACAGATGACTATGAAGGGGAAGCGGTACGCTCGCACGAGCTGTCGGAAATCTGAGAGTTTAGAGCGTAGCCCGCGAGCGTTCCACTGGAAAATGGTGCATGTACGAAAAATGTTGTGGATTGTCAGCTGCGGTGAAGTTCTCGCTGTGGAAGCCATGATTACTGAAGTGTGGTATTACGCCCCTGCGGAGCGTAGGAGACCGACACCAATAGCTCCATTGCAAGGACAGCTTCTACTTCTGGGAGTCTTCCTGACGAGGGGTTTGCACGGATAAGAGCCTTGATGGCTGCAAACAGCATCGGAATCAGTAGGCATGTGACATCTTGTTCAGAGCTTCCGGTTTGCTGCCTGCCGCTGATCTTCTTGTCACGTTGTGGCGCCCTAGGGTCAGAGCAAGCGACGCTGTTTGTCGGGTCTTGTGTAGTGCGTTGCAGTAGCTTTGATGAAGGAGAAGAACCAACGGACTTCCCGCGCTTCTTTTTTACCGCATCTGCGTAGGTCTTGTCAGCTGCTCTGCCACGCTGTGTTGACTGATTCTCGGAAAGAGCTGCCGTAGTCGTGAAAACCACGTCGGGGTTAGGTGGTGGTTCATGGCGCTTAGGGGGTTTCCCTTGTGTTTGCTCTGCCGTGCGAGCAACTGTGGCTGCTTTCTTTTTATAACACCCTCCATAGGAAGCAGGGTGTGGGCCACCGCAGTTAGCGCATTTAGGTTGCGCTCTCGAAGTGCAGTCTTTGTGCGAGTGGGAGCCAGCACACACTTTGCAGCGCACGGGGCCGTTACAGTGTCTTGATATGTGGCCATGCCTCTGACATTTATAGCACTGAGTTGCTACTCCGACGTATTCAGTTACAGGGTAACTACAGAACCCCAGCGTTACTCGTTTTGGTAGCGGCGCATCTTTTGCGAATTCCAATATAACTGTGTGACGGCGTACCTCTTTTATCTTTCTACCATCATCAGGAGTGTAGGCGATTAGCCTCCTTGCTGAGAGGACACCTTGGTCGCGTAGATATTCCTGCAGATCTTCGTCTGTGTAGGTGACAGGTACATCTTGTATTTTGCCATAGCTTGCCATGTAAGAGTATGGGACTCTGGCCTCTACAGCCACTCCAGCCAGCTTAGTTACCGTGAGCAGACGGTTGGCGGCGGGCAGCGTCGATACTGTAACCATCAGGCTCCCATCCTTGTGAATGCGATGGCTGAGGACTTTTTCTTGAGCCGATGCTACAACCGCCGAAGCCACAATGTTGGGGTTGGCTTTCCATAGGCTTCCTCCTTCCTCAGTGGGCCTGAAAACTACAGGAACACCGGTAGCTCTCTTTTTCTTGTACGATACAACTGTAAATGATGCTTGGTCCATGTCCTCTGGATGGTCGGTCAGAGGCTCGTTGCTGGCTTGGTCGTCGCGCAGTCTCTTGTTTGGCGGGGCCTGGTCTGTAGCCGCAACTACAGGGGCCGCTGGACCCGCCGCTGGCGCTGCTGCCATCAGTGCAGCATGGAGTTCAGCTGGCGGTGATGTTCCGTGTCGGCGTTGATACGGCGCACAGCGCCGAGGAGGTCGCTTGACGTGCTTTTGCCGGCGGCCAGGGACCCCCAGGTCTTCACACGTCGAGAACACACGCCAAAAAGACTGGAAAACCTCTGAAGTGAGAAAATAAAGCCGAAAATTACGGACCGGTGTCAGACAGCCGGCCCACTAATCGCCGTCTTCTTATTCCAAGCCCTCAACTACGATATCCCTCATAGCTCACGTGCAGTTTCGGATCGTTAATCCCCACGTACCACATACATTGTATCCCCAAGCAAGACACTCTCGTAAGGCCGGATGTCGCTCCGCGTAGCCATGGTGGAGTCGCTGGACCGAGCCGTGGGGAGCGTGGTGCGGGCGTTGGGCGAGGCCGGCATGCTGGAGGACAGCGTGGTGGTGTTCAGCGCAGACAACGGCGGCGTCCCCTGGGGCTACATGGCTTCGCGCGGCATCAACTGGCCGCTGCGTGGAACCAAGTCCTCCCCGTGGGAGGGCGGATCTAGGGCGGCCGCCTTCGTCTGGTCGCCGCTGATCGCCCAGGGGCGCCGTGTCTCTCAACGACTCCTGCACATCACCGACTGGCTGCCCACGTTCTACGCACTCGCCGGTAAGACGTCGGCCTCGGTAATTTTTATGGTAATTTGTCAATGCCGCTTATAGATCTCGCATCGCGCAGGCGCTTCGACAGCGCAAGACGCCACCGAAGTGCCGTTCCGGTATTAAGAGCCATAGGTTTGAGCGCCTCTCTACGGGCACATTGTGGATGTTTTTTGTTTTAATTGGCCACAATAGACCCGTGACTACGGGCACATTCAATTTCAACAGCGAATTTATATATTCGGTTCTTGTTCAAAATTTTGTTCAAAGAATCGAGTGACAACAATGGAGCAGGAGAGGTGTGTAATGTGGTAATGCACAACGTAGTCACTGCGTCGCATTTACCAGCCGTCAACGTCGTTCGTGGTTTCTGTTGCGTTAGTATCGATTTTGTTGCGCATGCAGCGGTTTCTATATATATATATATATATATATATATATATATATATATATATATATATATATATATATATATATATATATATATATATATATATATATTCGAAAGGAGCAGAGAACACATCTATGAGTGCATTGTCGAAAGAGAGAGGCTACCTGGAAGGTGTGCCCGTATAGCACTGGGCCTGCAGCCCAATATGTATAATCCTTATGGCAACGGCGCGAATACACACAGGAAGGCATAGTATTCCAAAACAAGCCATTTACTGGGAGGAGTTGTACATGTCCTGAAAGGCACCTTGGCGGCACCAATAGCGTCATGTACACTTGGCAGTCCTCGGCATACCGCATCTCCTTGCTACCACTGCACGCTGTCAGTGAAGGAGACAGCTGGGCAAGGTTTCAAATTTAAGATAAAACGAAAGCTCATGTGTTTTTACCATATAATGGGTTTTGGTTCTGACCTGTGCTATAGCGAGGTCTTTGTTGACTGAAATCTCTGTGCATGCCCTTTAAATATCCACACAAAGGCTGATCTGGTTTGGTTTATGGGATTTAACGTCCCAAATCGACTCAGGCTATGAAGGACGTCATTGTAGAGGGTTCCAGATAATTTCGGCCACCTGGGGTTCTTCAACGTGCTCTAAAATCGCAAAGTACACGGGCCTCTAGCATTTCGCATCCATCGAAACGCGACCGCCGCGGCCGGGATCGAACCCGCGTCTTTCAGGTCAGCAGCCGAACACCATTACCATTGAACCACCGCTAGTAAAGGATGATAGACGCGTTGGCCTCTTGGGGATCAACTGCGTTGACACAGCCATTAGCCCTAAGAAATCAGTACTAACTTAAATCAGTACTTAAATTTAATCCGCTCCATCTCCCCGCTAAAGCGTTGTTTTGACACAGTGCCGTGCGTTCATGAGTACTGTTCAAATCGCCGCCACGCTCTGCAGGAGGCTCGGTGAGCGAACTGGGTCCACTGGATGGCCGTGACATCTGGGCCACGCTGTCACAAGACGAGCCGTCGCAACGCTCCGAGGTGGTGTACAATATCGACCCCCTTTGGGGCTACGCAGCCATCCGGAGAGACCGCTTCAAGATTGTCGTGGGCTCCCACTTCGACGGCAAGTTCGACCTGCACTTCCCCATCCCGGGAGGACAAGGACCACTACTCTGGCAGGACCTGGACGCGCTCATGGAACAAAGCACCGCTGCAGAAGTGCGCCCTCATTATTACACGGCCGCTCGAACCGATGGCCCTTTGTCCAAATCATTGTTGCACGAACTGTGTCCGACAGACAGCATATATGATACCTACCGACGTTCGGCCCCATCGCTTGCAATGGCATTTTCGTGTCGACCACCAACGGCTCCCACTCTCTATAACAAAAGATAGCAGGAAACACGCGGGCATTTCGAGTACCTCCTTTTAGTGCCGTTACTCTGCGTTGTAGACGTGAGGCAGAAATTTTCCCGCGCTTCAGTGTTAAAGGGCCCGGGTTGCTAACCAGCTGCGTATGAAGGATCACGCCAATGAGGTCATTGGCGTGACCTAAAAAAAACCGACCTGCCCTCTCGTATTTTCCTGCCGCTTGACGGTGCATGTTCCTGCACCCTACCTTTCACACACCTGTCGCTCTACTTGGTGCGTTTCAACTTACTGCATGTGTACGACACAGCGCTAGTTTACTTCGCAAATGGCGCTCCTGCAACGCGGCATCGGCCGGGGAGGCGAAAAGCAGCTGCGTATACGCAACGCACAGCTGCAGGAGGCCGTACAGGCATGGGCACGCGCTCGCCTGCCCCCGCGGATGATGAGTCATATCTGGAGTTCTTTTCCAATCCCTACTATACTACTCCATATCTTGTCGCATCGATGCACCACCCATATCAAACTATTACTATCAGCGTGCACTTTCAGTACATACCACACATGTCTACAGTCCGATGCGTCGCGTGGTGCATAAAACTGTAGACAGGTTTAGTAGGAATGTGCGGTATCTACTGAAAGTGCGCATTGAGAGTAATAGAACAGCCCTTGGTAATAGCCTGGCATTCGTGGTGTGTCGACGCGATAAGATATAGATATAGTATAGCAGGGATTACAAAAAAATAAAAACATCACATATGATCGCCTCATCATCCGCGGTGACAGGTGAGCCAGTGCCTATGCCTATACGGCCTCCTAAAGCTGTGTGTTCCGTCGTCAGCTGCTTTTGGCTTCATCTCACCACTCGGGCCGCGCTGACAACCTTTTGTCTACCATAGGCCAGTATTCAGAAAGGCGAGAGGTGAAAGAAGGGGTCTAAGGAAAAGGAAAATAAAAGTAAGCAAATGTTGACAGAAAAACATCCAAATAAAAAAAATGTTGATGAGTCAACCTATACCTTTTGTTTCTTCACTGCATGCTTTATCTTCCGGTTGTATTCAAATTTAACCAGGCTAACAATTACCGCTTATTTATTTACCGCTAGAGGTTATCACGAGGCAAAAGGGGGAAACAATCCAGTGAGGTTAGGTCGGAACACTGTTGAACTTCTTAAGCCCCGCTTGTAGTGCGCGGACGGTGTGTTTGAGACCCGCGGTGGACACCTTTTCAAATTTGCCCTTCTGGCCACAGGCAGTAGCGTTCCGATAGGCAGATTTCACAGCGGCAGATTGCGGTGCGCGTGCCGCGAACTCCATAATGCAGGTGCGCCTACCCTGGCTTTAAAGTGTGGAAATGTACACTCTATGGTAGTGAGCCCGCAGCGCAAAATACGTTTAAACGTTTAACAGGAGTAAGGGGAAAACACACGACGGTACTTTGTCTTCTTTATTGTCCAATGTATTTCGCTCGTGTGCTCACGGTGGTACAGGATCTCGACCAAAGTGTGCTTTTGTTTTTCATCAGTCCCAGGCTGTATGTGCAGTACATGATGATGGTGGTGATTCCAGTTTAATGGCGCAGCGGCAGCTCGGCCAGCAGCCGCGGCGGCACGTGGCTTATATGTTTTTGGTCTGCACAAGGCGGGGTCAAGGTCCCATTTTCCAATCATTTCACCCCATAGAAGACGAACACAAGGTCAGGTGTATAGCTTGCACCCACTGAAAAACAGGTGGATTCGACCCTCGGTGGCACAGGGAGTCGAACTTCGCACCTACCGCATGCAAGGCGGCCTTTGCAGTTTGAAACAAGTAAAACAGAAATACGCAGACACAGAGAAGCACACAGGTCCTACGAGTTTCTCTGTGTCTGCGTCTTTCATCTGGCTTTACTTGTTTAAAAATGTACCCACTCGCCCAGCTCTCCAGTCTGGTACGTCTCTGCAGTGTAACTTCCCTGAGATGAAATAACAACAGCTCTTTAAATACATGCTTTCTAAATGAGTCCTGAAAAATTTTAATACCACAGAAAAAACAAAGGTGTGTTTGCTCACTACTGACCCAAATCATTCTGCAGGCGCTGCGAGCCCTGTACGGCAAACAGGAACTGGGTTTCCCATCAGACTGGAGGACCAACGCCAGCCTAAGGTGCCCGGAAGGAACATGCAGCGACGAATCGCGCTTCCGGTCGCTGGACAACGTGTATCTGTTCGACCTGGACGAGGATCCCTGCGAGTGCATAAACCTTGCCTCCACGCATAAACAGGTGCGGTGTCCAACTTTCTGCTTCGCCACGCGTGACGCGTCGTGCGGCCCGTCACCGCACCGTCACCGGAAGCCGTTCGTTTCAGTAATGAAAGTGGCTATAGAAAGAAGAATATGCTGGAGTGAAAAGTGCCCAGCGGCGACAGAGTGTGGCCAGATAACGTCACACAACAGAAGGAAGCTAGGAAGAGTCATTGGAAAATATTTCCAAGTAACTTTAAGGAAGCTGATGCAGGGACGGCATTTGTACGTGGCACGGAATTCAAACCGTCTCCGCTTTGCTTTACCCTTGTAGCTTTTCTGCAGGAGCGGTTAGGAAAGGGCCAATCTCCAGGAGCGTATCAAGGTACATCTGCGGATGATTACACAAAGGTAAAAATTAGCGCCGTAAGAATTCCCTGGCTGCTCCCGACCCCGGGTGAAGAAATGACAGGGATAACTATGCCATCCCCCTCCCCTTATATACTACATTGCAGGGTCATGCGCCAAACACACGTGAGTCACATGACCATGCAGAGCTCGCTCTTGAAAGCGCCCACTCCCCATGGAGCTCACCCAGAAGGTTATAGGCAATATACGGGTATGGCACACAATGCCGTCCGCACACATACCACTATCTCCGTATGATTACCGACTGTCTTTGATACCAAAGCACCACGCCAAGGCTCGAAGTTAACACTTCCGATTATCTTTTCTTCAGTGCAATGACACAAAGTGCACCCACGTTTATGTGCCATTAGACAGGTGCATTTCTTATAAATCCCGCTTTACCTTTCAGATACTCGAATCGCTGAACAAGACTTTACAAGAGTTCAGGGAACAAACCGTCCCTCCCATCAAGCCACCGGTAGACCCTGCCTCGTTTCCCGACAACCACGACGGGACGTGGGCACCCTGGCTCGATTGAGGGAGACGCGCGTCGCCTCGACGAACGCGCTACGAGGCTCTAATGGGCGCGTCTGTCCTCTTTCACTGCCCTCCATGGCTTCCACAAGTGCTCCGAAAAAGGCGGCTCCCTGTGCGGCAATAGTCGT